>NC_132927.1:23360188-23663218 GCF_047675955.1 Chlorocebus sabaeus
CTACTTAGACAGAGTCTCGCCCTGTCACCCAGGCTGGAGTGCAATGGTGCTATCTCAGCTCACTGCAACCTCCGCTTCCAGGATTCAAGCAATTCTCCTGCCTCGGCCTCCTGAGTAGCTGTAATTACAGGGACCCATCACCATGCCTGGCTAATTTTTTGTATTTTTAGTAGAGACAGGGTTACACCATGTTGGCCAGGCTGGTCTCAAACTCTTGACCTCAAGTAATCGCCCACCTTGGCCTCCCAAAGTGCTGGGATTACAGGCGTGAGTCACCATGCCTGGCCAATATATAGCTTTCTTAAACAGAATAGGGAAGGATGAATCATGAAGAAAAAGACTGATAAATATGTCTATCAAATTTAAAATTAATTAAATATAAACTTTCAAGTTAAAAAATTTGTTCTCATCGGTATTCACCATTAACAGGAAAAATACAAGCCAGAGGTTTGAAGAAGATAGTATACACATGTTAATATACACAATTAACCAGACTTTATTAAAAACTGATTTTAATAAACAAGGAAAAGAATTCAGTAGCAAATTCAGCCAAATAACAACAAGTAATTCATAGACGAAGAAACCCAAATAAGTAACTAAAGCCAAGAGCCTCAGCCTCACAATGAATCAAGGAAACAGAGATTAAAACCACAATATTACTTTCTACCATCAGGTAGGCAAAAACTTTTTTAAAATTAACTATTAGGGCTTTGTATAGATGTAAAACAATGAGAATCTTTGTTCCTGTCAGAACCAGGGGATTGGGGTGGGGAACAAATGAGATTTTTATCCTACATATAAGCTAACAAGTTAGCCTTGTTAGACTGGAGACTACTTGGTCAAATAAAATGACTGACTCAGCATATATCCCAAGCTTTATTTTAGCATTGATCCTCCTTACCTCTGAAGTTCCACAGAAGTACTGCAGATGTGCCAAGGAGGACGCTGCACATGCCTTGATTGTGCGTCACATCTGTAGGACTCTGAGTTTAAGAAACCTTAGTCTTTATAACTGATAGTAACCAAATGTGTCCAACCATTGCCCAAAAAGGAGACATCCTTATTATACAGGACATCAAACAAATCTCACCTCTGTTCCAGAGGAAGGTACTACATTTAAAAGATGTTTGCTATGCAAATGACTTGAAAAGATAGGCTGTAATAGAAGGGCAACTGGTGCCTCTGTACACAAGACACAAAGAAATATAAGAAATCCATGAAAAACGGAGGTTGCGTTATATCCTTGATGAAAATGCAAGTTGGTATAAGTTGAGAGAGTAATTTGGCAATAAAAGCCATGTTACAATGAGAACAGGTAAATTCTTATACTTGGAAACAAGTAAATTCATGGCATAGAAAATGGAAAATGATCTATACCTCAATCGTTTAAGAGGTGATAATCAAATTGCAGACTCTTCAGAAAATGGAATATAAAATATAGCATGAAAAAGGAACCTATTTCACATACATCAACATGGGTAAATTTCACAAAAGTAAAATTGAACTAAAATTAATTTTGAAGTGGATATGTTATAAAATTTAGTTTTAAACTGTGTATTTTAAAGAGGATGTATAGATATATATGCATTAAAGAATAAAGACATTCAGAGAAATAATAAACACTGAGTTGAAGATACTGTTTAAATAGGTTAGGAGAGTGTCAAGAAAAGATGATGCAATTGTGTGGGGTAAAGAAAGGACTTTAACTCTGCTGGGTGATTTCTGTTGTGTTGTTTTAGATTAATGGTAGATGTAAAAAATATGATTATGTTCTTTTGTGTAGGTCTGAAATGTTTCTCTGTTTTAATAAGGAGAATTAGAGAATAAGAGAGAGAAGGAATTCTGAATTTTCTTAAAACTCTTTCTCCCTTGAATTCTATGACAGTGCTGTCTCTCATATTGCTTCCCACATCTGCATCTTTGACTACTCCTTATTTTCTTTTCCTGTGTTCTAAATGTTGATGTTCTCCAGAATTTTGTATATGGTGTTTTTGGTACTCTGTATTAGTGATTCTCATATTTCCGCATGCATGAGAATCACTGGATGACACAGTTAACCAAAATTGTAAGTCTCAACCATCAGTAAGTATGATTCAACAAGATCTAGAAATAGGATCTTTGAAAAGCATCCCCTCTCCCACATAGTAATCTGGATACAAATAATCCAGAGGCTACATTTGGTGAGGCACAGATTAGTCCTGCTAAACCACCTCATTACTATTAGTAGCTTCTTCTAATATCTCTACATTGATAACTTCTTAACTTGTATTTTCAGCTCAGAAAATTAAGAAAAAAAATATATCTATTAGTCTTTACCATGTGCCACCATTTTAACTGTCTTATACCTATCATTATATGTAATATATCCCACAAACCCTAGTAGGTGGTAACTACATTTAGCCCTATTTCATGAATGAAAAAAATGAGGCAGAGAGAGGTTAAGGTAACTCTTTAAGTGGCAGCTTCAGAATGTGGTTAGACCCAAAATGACTCTTTTTGGTATCACTTCCTCCTTCGTTTTCCCTGAATATATTGCTCCTTTAATTGTTTTTACCAGAGCCCTTATATATTTAGTTACAGTACACTATGTCTGGTCATTAACTTGATAGAAATATGATGAAATTAAATGCCAGCATACAATGTATATTTAACTGGCCTCCAAGGAGTAGTGCAGAAAATCAAAGTTATTTCAGTGAAAACTGCCTACAGTCACTGAATTTACATACAGTGGTGAAGGATAAAAAACCTAATTCCACAGAAAGTACTTATCTTTCAGATAAGCATGCATAGTTAATACTAGGTATTATGAAGCTTCTATTAGTTCAGTAGGTTCAAATTCTATAACATAATATAAATGATGACACTTTTACTGTCTCTTAATTTTAGATTTATATATATATGAACAATAGGCAAAGTGCTATGATTTTTAAAGATAGATAAAATCAATTTAAACACACAAAAATATATACAGAATAATTTGACATTTTACTGTTACCTAAAGACACAAGTTTAATCAAGGTGTACTTTTCTGGATGTTAATACTAAGTTTAAATAAGAGTTTAATACCACTGAAAATTTGTAGTACATCACAAAGGAGACACTGCTGGTATCCTCTTATTATAATGAGTGTTCTACTCAAGTAATTTTAGTCGGGAAATACATTAATGTTCTTACTTATTACAAACTCCAGTGTCCATAACTTCATATGTGTATTAAAAAAGCAATAACTTTGATTCCAAGTCTTTAATTTAAGCTGTAATGAAAGTATATACTTCAGCAGTTGGCAGAATAAGCAATTAAATACTTCATATTGTATCTCAGTGAGCTGTGCAAAATGTGAAAATGGAAAACTAAATGCAATGTTTGCACATACACAAAAGGAGATGCAATATTATTCCACTGATTGAAAGTAATACCAGAAAACCCTCAAGAAGATGGGTTCTAAACAATACTGCAGATGACAATCCCAGATCATACTTATAAGCATGATGATATGTAAGTAAGTGTTAAACTATTTTCTTCATATCCATTTAAAAATCCATTGAATTTTTCTTTTATCCCCAGGAGGTATATTCCATTCAGATGATTTAGAGGTTAGCCTAAAAACCCCCAAGTACCCTAAAGTGAGACTTTTTATTAAAAACTGTAATTTGTTATTTTTACCACAGAGGAGAAATAAAAAACTATTGCTGAAAAGGTCTCAGGAGGAAAAATCATGTTAATTTTTTCTCTTAATTTTATAAGAAACAAAATTAGCTAATTTAAAAGCAGAAGGCTGCAACAGATTCTGAAATGTGAAGGGAATAGAAGTGGCCATGTTTTCCTATTTTTTTTTTTTTCTTGGACTATAAATCTTTTTAACCACTATAATGAGCTCCACTGAAAAGTACCAGGTAAGTGAAAACTAAAATAGAAGGGGAAATGCAACAACTGAATACAAGGCATATATGTGTGTTTATTTCAATTATTTTTATGTAACTCTGTAAGAGACAGATTGATATATCCATTTTATAGGAAACTTCTGTTCATGTTTAGCAACCACACTGATAGTAAAAATAATAGCTGATGTTAAAAATCCAGGTATTACAGACCCTAAATCATGCACACTAATGATTATCCAACAGAATAAGAAATCATGAAGATGACATTTTTGTTTTATAATCCCAAATAAAATGTAACACTGATTTTTAAGATGCACTAGTGTTTTAATAACCCCTTTTAGGGGAAAGGAGATAATAAGTAACATGGCATTAAACGAATCTTATTTTTATTTTCTACTAATAATAGCAAACATTTATTCAACTAACTACATAACTTTTCTTCTTTCATTACCACAAATTTGAGTATCAACTTCTTTACATTCAGCAAGAATTCTTCTGAGTAGGTAGGCACTTTTCACATCATAGAAATATTTTGCTTATCATACTTTCCTCATGCTATTAACACCTTTAGAAGTGACCGTGTATGTTTTAGATATCCAGATATTTGTAAGTTTTTGTCTGCCTTTGGTCTTTGGAATCTTGTATTATTCTTCTTAATTGAATTACGTCTAAATTGAAAGCATCCTGGTGTGGTAGTGGGGCAAATACTTCTTGTTTGAACTCAGTCAATTTCAACTGGGCTTTCTAATTGTGTTCTAGTGTTTAGCATCTATAGCATTTACTTTTTATGTCCTTGGAACTGTCTTGGCCTTTAGACACTAGTTCTATTCAGTCTGCATTTTTCTTAGGCAAATCACAAGTTCTTTGAGTCTAACATCATTATCTTTTCTTTTGAAGGGGTATGGAATTGGTGAATCCTGACAGCTTCCCCAGAAATACAGTAAGGCAAAGAACTAGCCAGGCTCCATTCCTTGAAAATTTGACTCAGTCTACCCTACTATGCTACTTGAGTGCTCCCCCAAGTGGGACCCAGATCTCAGATCTTCTAGGCAAGTCTTGCTATCTTCCCTAACTACACATCGGGAAGTGAGCGTGCATCCTTCTTTCCTACTGTGGTGGGTTGTAGATGCCTTTTTTCAGGGAATATAGGCACCCACTCCTGTTGCCCTTCTTTATCAGGGAATATAGGACCCACTCTATTGCTCTTCTCTCACTTACACTAAAATAATCCTCTTTCCCATGCCTGGAACTCTGTATTTTCATTGGGAATTGCTCCTGATATTTTTATTCCTGACATAAAGCATTTCAGAACGCAACGCTTTTTCTCCCTTAGCCACCTCCTGCTCACTTCCGCCACCATCACCTCTATTAGATTTAAATACTAGGTTTTCAAGGCTACTGTTTTTGCTTGGACTTTATACAATCTATTAAAAGTTCATTTGTCACCTTTCTTGTTTTGTGTAGGTGTGGGTTAGTCTTCCCATTCTTGTGCTGTAAACCTTAGCCTTCTCTGTTGTAATTTTAAGTAATGAGGGAAATAAAGAAAATTACAAGAATAGAAAAATGCAATTGTTAATTTGTCAAGTTCTCAACTGACCTTTTCAAAAAGTTTTTAACTTATATAGCAAACTACTTTGAACTTGCATTTAGCTTTGAGTATCTTGAAAATAATTCCCTATAGTATTATTTATATATTTTTTAGCATCAGTTACTGATTACAAAACAAAACAAACACAGCAGCCCTCAGGTAAAGACAGCACTGAATGTGTCCACAGCATCAGTGGGTGTCTCAGTCTTTCATGCAGTTTAGCAAGTTTTCTTCCTTCACCTATCTTAGTGAGCCACTGCTGTCTGAAGAGATGTGAACTGGCTATGCAAGCAGAGTCTCTGGTAAAGCTCACCAGTAAATAAATGAAAGGCCTTGCAAATATGCTTCAAGGATTTTTTAAAAGAAAACTAAGCATTAAGCACAGAGAACAAGGTCTTTAGTGACAACCAAGGGAAATATTCTTGCTCAGTGATCACAGAAATAGAAGTAATAGAAAAAGTAGAAATTGAAGTTTAAAAAACATCAAACCTAAAACTTCCTACATATATTAAAAGTGTTATGACAAAGTTAAATATGTAGTTCCAAAAAAACTATGACACATACAATAAAACAGAACTTTTGAAAAAAGTAAGTTCTTTATTATGCTTTCACAGTAGCTAAAATTGAAGTGAAGATGAAAACAAAGACTGGCATTTTACATAGTCTTTAATATTTAGTACATATTTTATGTGACTTTATGTTCCTAATGTGTCAGTTTAAAGTATATTAAAGAGATATGTGAGAATATTTAAAACATAGCCAATACTTATTGAGTGATTGCTATGTTCTTTTAGTTAATTTAATCCCAAGCAAATCAATGAGATAATTAACTTTAAATTGTTTCTATATTTTTATATTTTAACCCTTTCTATTAAAATGTGTAGAATTATTGTTTATAAATATAATTCTAGAAAAAATAAAATAAAAATGAAGAGAAAAGAGTAAATATGGTATCTCAGAAAACATACGGAATAAATAATGTTCAAATGAATCTTGTTAGCCTTTCTTATTCTTGCCCCTTTGTAATATTTGAAAGGTAATTGCTAACACTTACCTTAGGGAATGATTAATGTTTTTAACTTGCAGAGCATATTTATCATGTTATATTAATATAATTTATTTCCTGTTTTATATAGTTAGCAGTACGTTTAATAATGAATTATAATCATGATTAAGTAAATTATATTGACTAATACTGTTTATATTCATGATTTGGTAGAGTTTAAAAGATTTGAAATTTAATGAATAGGACATAAGAAGGTGAAATTTAGATAAATTAAATAATTTTTTATTTTAGTTTCTAAAAGAATAGGTTATTATTATTTAAATCTAGCACATATATAGGATTCTAGTAACTATAGTTTAATCACCAAAGCATTTCCTTATTATTGGATTTTTTAAAATGATGTGACTTGCTTTATAATACTTATAATAAATATCATAACAAATATGTTAAGACTTAAAAATGAAATGATATTTGAACTTTTGCAAGTTTCCTATCTAACCTTACAGAAGTAAATGTGTTATGTAGTAGAAGTTAATATGAGACATTCTGGCTCATAATAGCCACTTTGGTCACAGTCAGATGAACATACCCTCATCTGTGGGGAAATGAGCCATAGAAAACATAGAAAACATCAATCCTTAAGATACAAGTGATTTTATTAAAAATGTTTTTAAAATAAGCTTATTTAAAGAAAATAATATAAAAATGTATTCACAAAGCAATAGTAATCAAAACAATATTGGACTAGCATAAAAACAGACATATAGACAAATGGAACAGAGAGACTAGAAATAAACTTAAGCATATACAGTCAACAAATTTTTGACAAATCCACCAGGAAGGCCCAATGAAGAGAGAATAGCCTCTTCAGTAAATAGTGTGGGAAAATGAATATCCAATGCAAAAGAATGAAACTGGCTCTTATCTTACAGCATACACAGATTAACTCAAAATGGATTAAAGATCTTTGCATAAGACCTGAAGCTATATAATCCTAGAAGAAAAAGGGGTGGGAGCTCCTTGATATTGGCTCTGACAAGAATTTTTTGGATAGTCAACTAAAGGCATAAGCAGCAAAATAAAAAATAAACAATTGGGACTACATCAAACTAAAAAGCTTCAGTACAACAAAGGGAACAATTAACAAAATGCAAAGCTAGCAATGAACTGTAAAAATCATGTGTGAACCACATTATCAGATAAAGGTTTAATGTCCAAACTATGTAATTAACTCATGCAGATCGACAGCAAAAAAAACAAATAATCTGACCTTGCAAAAATAAGCAAAAGACAAAAGATATTTCTTTAAAGAAGAAGTAAAATGGTCAACAGGTAGATGAAAAGGTGCTCAATATTACTAATCATCATAACAATGGAAATCAAAACCAAAATGAAATATCATCTTACATCTGTTGGCATAACTATTATAAAAAAGATGAGATAAGAAGTATTGGCAAGGGTTTGGAGATAAAGGAAACTTCTACACTATTAATGGGTATGTAGACTGGTTCAGCCATTGTGAAAAACAGTATGAAGCGTCCTTAAAAAGTTAAAAATCGAACTACCATATGACCCAGAAATCTCTTTTCTAGATACCTACCCAGAAGAAATCACCAACTTATAAAGACAACTGCACACCCATGTTTATTGCAGCATTATGCACAATAGCCAAGATATGGAAACAATATCAATGTCAATGAATGAATGAATGGATAAAGAAACTGCAAATTACACAATTGAATATTACTCAGCTTAAAAAAAAAACAAGGTACCGCTATTTGCAACAGCAGGACGGACCTAGAAGAATTAAGCTAAGTAAAATAAAGCAGACCCAGAAAGAAATAGAGTGCACAATATCACTTATATGTGGAATCTAAAACAAAACAAAACAAAACAAAAACTCACATACACAAAAATAGAACATGGAAAAGTGGCTACCAGGGGTGTAAGTGTGAGGAAAATGGAGAGATGGAGGCCAAAGGGTACAACATTCAGTTATGTAGGATAAGTAAGGATAGAGATTTATCACAGAACATAAGGACCACAGTTAATAGTATTACATAGTATAAATTTGCTAAGAGAGTCAATTTTAGGTACTCGTACCACATACACCCACATATGGACAAACAAAAGAGAACTATATAAGATAATGAATACGTTGATTTGCAAGACTGTAGTAATCATTTTATTATGTATATTTATATCAAAACATCATGTTGTATACCTTAAAAATGTACAGTTAAAAAATAGAAATTTAAAAAATACATTCACATTTTAATACTACAAATTTCTAAAAACAACTTTGACAACTACATTATTCTTTACATAAGAATTAAAAAATGTAATCAAAGAGATTGAGCTATTTTAAACATTATCTTCTGTGTTTTTAGTACACATTGTACTGTCAGTCTCCCTTAAATTCACTGTGATTTCTGTCAGTAAGGTGCCTAAATATGAAATTTATAATGTCACCATGGATATTTTATAAATTTTTTTAGACTTCTATATATATGTCCCTTAATTCCACCACCAGACATCAGAAAGGCTGACCCCTTTAATGGCACATTTGATTCATTTTCCACAATTTTTAGAATCGCAGTTTGGGGTGACAGTTGAGACTACTCAACTAAAGTATTTTTGTTTACTAAGAAAAACAAAAAAGTAGTAACTATAATATTTTTGAGGACTCACTATTGCCAGATATTTTGCTAAATATTTTACACATTATTTTAATTTAAATCTTATAAAAATCTATTGAGGTTAGTATTATTATCTTTATTTCCTCAGTTGAAGAAGTGGATTAAACCAATAAACTTTCCCAGGTCATACAGTGGCTAAGAAGCAGAAGATAATATAGATATTACTACCCAATATTGTCCAATTTCAAGGCTACTCTCTTAATCACTATTCTCCATTTCTTCTTATATCAAATGTGTTGCTTTCACAGGTTTTCCTGACAAATATGCGCTGTATTTACATTCCCTTAGAAATTTATAATTTTTTTTTTCACCATTGGAAATGCCTAATTATGTTGAACTCAATTACATAGCAAGGGCGACAGAGGAAGATAATAAATCTAGCTTTTATCTTTAGGACAAGGGTTAGTCATACAAAAAACTTTTGATTTTGTGAGACATGACAGTTAAAGTGAATTTGGATTCCGCTTTCCATTTTATTTAGAGACTCCAGTGAATGTGTGCTTTGGTTGTGCTGAGTTTGTACTCCAAACTGTTATATAAATCATCAAATGACAGGGTATTTCATACTGCCTCAGGAAAGAATTTATATGTATTACTGACATATCCCCCTACCATGTATTTATTACTTCCATCTGTTAAAGCAAAACAACATTGAAAACCACCCAAGAGACCATGTGTAACAGTAAAAATAATCATTCTTTAGCAGGTTCCGATAAATTATTATGAAAGAAAAACTTGCTTCCTATCAAGTTTGGAAAAAAACACATTCTAATTATTTTCTTGTCATGCTTGGATCAGCAGGTGAAAGGACACCTCAACCTAAAAATTCATTTGTTATAGATTTCAACCCTGATAAATTGGAATTAAGCAGCTCAGTCAGCATCTTTCTTCATCAGGTAGATTTTCTAAGGACTACTAAAAAAATTTCTAGGAGGTAGGAATAAATTAATAATTAGGGATTGATTTTTTAGTTTTTATTCATCTTGGTATCTGATATGGTTTGGCTGTGTCCCCACCGAAATCTCATCTTGAATTGTAGTTCTCATAATCTTCACGTGGTGTGGGAGGAACCCAGTGGGAGGTAATTGAATCGGGGGGCAGTTACCCCCATACTGCTGTTCTCGTGATAGTGAGTGAGTTCTAACAAGATCTGATGGTTTTATAAAAGGCTTTTACCCCTTTGCAAGGCACTTTTCTCCTTTATAAATTACCCAGTCTCAGGTATTTCCTCATAGAAGCCTGTGAATGGACTAACACAGTATCTATTTTATATAAGGGGAATCATAATCACTTCCTTCAATTATTTTTAAGAATAACTAGGTTGGCCAGGCAAGGTGGCTCATGCCTGTAATCCCAGCACTTCGGGAGGCCAAGGCAGGTGGATCACCTGAGGTCAGGAGTTCAAGATCACCCAGGCCAATATGGTGAAACCCCGTCTCTATTAAAATACAAAAATTAGCCTGGCGTGGTGGCGGGTGCCTGCAATCCCAGCTACTCGGGAGGCTGATGCAGGAGAATTAGCTTGAACCCAGGAGGCGGAGGTTGCAGTGAGCCGAGATTGCACCACTGCACTCCAGCCTGGCTGACAGAGCGAGACCCCATCTCAAAAAAAAAAAAAAAAGAATAGGCATATTTCAATAAACCTACAGGATATTTTAGTACTGCTATGTTCTGGATTTATTGCTAATAGTCTTATATTTTCATTCTACAGTGCCGCTTGTCCCTTCTGTGTATCGTTGATAACTTCCTTTAACAGTCTTTCAAGTGAAGTTCTTGGCTTCTGGTGAGTACCGATTACTGTCCATAGTACGTATTGCTACTAAAGTTCAATCTTACTCCCCTGCTTAAACTATTTGAGTAATTGCTCTTTTGTAAAATTATTTATAATAATAGGTATTATACTACTTTGATTCACTTTAACTGGGTTAAAATGTATAATGTCACCATGGATATTTTCTAAGTTTTGTTAGGCTATTTTAGCTTGATATCACTTAAATATCCATTTGGGCAGTCATTTTGGTTCAAATATTTTCATAGACTTTACACAGTAGAGCATATTGATATATAAATTTAAACAAACTGATGTACTGTAGCTTTAATTCAATTATTGACAATGATAAAACATTTAATTCTCAAAGTGTCCTAAAATTATAGACATAGAAGAACAAAAGTAAGAAAAACAGGCAATGCTTCTTGTTGTGAATACTCATACAAATGTATAAATAGAGATTAGCATCACTTACTACGCTTTGGATTTAAAATGTCAGTAATAGTTTCTTCTCATTGAAATTGTACAACATTAACTGATACATTTATTCATTCATTTAAAATCATCTAACTTATGCTGGCATGATAAAAGTAATGAAGGACCAAGCAGAGTAAGCTCTTTTTATATTATATATTATATATTTGATATTTGTAATCCCAATTTTAATATGAGCATTAAAATTGGGAGTGTAAGGTAGAACAGATATGAGCATGAGGATGTTATCTAAAACATATTCAAACATAATTTAATATAATTTTAAGCTCTCTATACATTTTACCTGAGTCTTAGAAAATTCAAAATTTAAAATTACCTGAAATGCAATATTGTTTTTAGTGATTTTATGGCCAATGAAACACAATAATTTTTTCTTAATGAATATATAGGACAATATGGCAAGAAATGCTACTTGCTAATCTTTTCCCAGTCCACTTACTCATTAACAATTTTTAGCAGTACTGTATTTCTGAGCATTCCTCTAAATTAGGTGTCGTCATATGACCTAGTCCTGGCCAATGACATGTAAGTAGAGGTGCTGTGTGAGGCCGCTACATCTTTTCAGTAGTAACTACTGAAATAGTGATATATCCAGTAGGGTTCTTTTTTTTTTTTTTTTTTTTTTTTTTTTTGAGACGGAGTCTCGCTCTGTCACCCAGGCTGGAGTGCAGTGGCCGGATCTCAGCTCACTGCAAGCTCTGCCTCCTGGGTTTATGCCATTCTCCTGCCTCAGTCTCCCAAGTAGCTGGGACTACAGGCACCCGCCACCTCGCCCGGCTAGTTTTTTGTATTTTTTAGTAGAGATGGGGTTTCACCGGATTAGCCAGGATGGTCTCAATCTCCTGACCTCATGATCCGCCCGTCTCGGCCTCCCAAAGTGCTGGGATTATAGGCTTCCCAGTAGGGTTCTTAAATATGCCTCCCAAATGGCACAAAGTAAATTGATAATTGAACCAACCAATGACAATTTAGAATACATATTTTAAATGTTTTTCAGAAAGCCCTAATGTGATATCCATATTTATTCCTATATGAAATCCATATTTAGATTATTGTTCTCTACTAACATACTTACATTTACTAAGCATCTAATCTAGTATCACTCTCCACTGAAATATGCCTGTTTAAATATTATTTTAACTTAATATCATCCTCATATTTGTACTGTATATTCCTGTCAGTTTCTAGAAAAATGTTTTTTAATCATCAAAGATTTCTTAATGCTTGCTTTAGGAAATTAACAGTTGGAGAGACACACAATGTCTTATACAAAGATGTACATAAAGGTCATTTGGTATTTTGAATGGCAAATAACTACAACATTCTATTTTAATGGAAAATGTTGCACAATACCATAGATTGATTCAGTCACTGAAAGCCATCTGTTGAGAGCCTATTACTTAAACAAATGAGACAGTCTTTGTTCTCCTTATATGTTAAAGTCTAACCTATACTTGCCTCATTGAGTTATTCTGAGGATTAGAAGAATTAATATATATAAAGCCCATAAAAATGTATAACAAAAAGCAAGCATTATATAAGTGTTAGCTAATGAAACAACATCTTCTATTCTTACTACCATTATGATTAAAATTACTTGGTTTCAACTGGTACATGTGCAGAAAGAGTGCAGTGAGTGATTAATTTAATTATCACTCAAAATATGTAATCATAACCTGGGAACATACAATATGAAAAACATGGAGATATGACCTTGCTTAGAAATAGTAATAATCTTTATCTATTTTTAGAAATTGGAAAATTCACCAATATAAATGATAGATAGATCCTAATTTAAAAGTAAACAATGAAACTATAAAGTGTTACAAGTAAATATTTGAGAATGTTTTTAGATCTTTGAGTGCACTATGTTTTCTAAGAGGATCTGAAATTCAGAGACCACACAATGGAAAAATTGCGTAAAAATGTAAAAATATGAAAAATAAAAATAAATAAATGAAAAGATAAATGCATGGAGGACTATTTCCAAAACATATGACATAATCTTTCTTACTATATACAGGGTCTGTATAATCAATAAGAAAATATTAGCAATTAAAAATATAAAATATAAATGGAAAACAAGTTGGAGGACAAGAGTTTATTTTAGAAGAGAATCTGGTAATTTCTCTGGTAAGAAATTGAAGTTAGTGATGGTGGTAGATACGAATAAGGGTTGAAGGATTTGAAGAATATTGAAAAATAAAATTGGTAGAAATTATTGATGAATTGGATATAGAGAATAAAACAGAGAAAGGTGTCAAGGTACATTTTCTTGCTGGCTTGAGCAATGGGACAGATAATGGCCATTCAGTCTAATGGGGATCACAAAAGGAGGACAAGGTTTGAGACAGAATAGGTTAGAATATAGAAGCATTAAGTCTGGGAGGCCACTGAGGTATCCAAGTACAGGTTTTTCAAATAAATAGATCTAGTGAGGTAACATTAAAACTCTGACAATTTCATTCATCAACATGTTCTTTGGTACTTGACAAATAATTTGAAGTATTATGGCAATCACATATTGTGTATTGGCTCCTTTAAAGAAAACAACCAAAGAAAGGAAGTCAGGGAAAAAAGAGATTTATTTACTCCAGGACAAGACTGCAAGACTGGATAGGACGTGAAGTTTGCAGGAAAATGAAATATTTCATTAAGGTCAGACAACTGACTAAGAACAAAGGGTGTCAATCTTTTTAATCATATAGATGGCATCAACAAAAATAATGAAATAGTATAAAATATTAGCTTAGGATAAGCAAATAAATTATTTAATTGTCCACACTGCAGTTCTCAATTAAACAAACAAACAAACAAAAAACTAACAGAATCTTTGCCCCTCCCCAAACTCAACCTTGGAGACACCATAAAATTAGAGGGAGATTTCTGAACCTAAGGCGAAAATTGCAGCCCCTAATGGAAGGGGGATTATGTTACAAACAGGAAATAGGGTGGCATATAATATTTTATTTCTTCTGTCCCATACCACATCATTTTTATAAGTCGGTCATTACTGAAGATTTTTGCTCTGAGAAAACAAAAATTAATCATTCCAGGTAATAGGTCAGGAGTAGATAAAATTTGTACGAAACTGGCAACCTCAGTATTTTCTCTCCTCCCCACCCATTTTTCCCCAAAATGATTACATGTGAAGGAGTCTTTTCAAAGCAGAAGTACAAGAAATTTCCCTGAGAGCTATAATAATGTATGGAGAGGAGTCAAGTCCAGTCTGCAATGCCAAAGGCTATGCTCTGAGATGAATCATTTGTACCATTCACTTTCTATTTGATTCTCAAACTCAAGTCGTTAGAAAGAAGTTATGATTTGAGTTTTAGCTTATCTCACAGAAATAGATTACTGCCCAAGATAATTGACATGCGCAAAAGACTCTGTGCTCACCAAAAGAATATGCGCTCACCAAGAATATGGGGCTCACAGAAAAGCTCAACCATGATAAATAATGATAGAAAAAAAAAATCTAGACCAGCTGAGGATGCAATTAATGTTAATTTTTTAACCCAAATGTAAGGTAAAAATTTAAAATTAACAAAACTATCCTCAAGGAAACAGAAGAGATGTTGTAAGTTGTTACTTGGCAAAAATATAGCTTTAACACCTTTGAGAAATACTGGGTACTGCAATACTAATTGCAATAAAGAACCCAACAGATAGGCTGAATTGCAAAATGGATCTAACTTAAGAGAAGGTTTTGAACCAGATTATGTCAAACAATGCTCTCAGAAGGCATCAGTAGAGTATCAGTATGGTTTAAAAATTATAAAAGAAGTCAAGAAATATGTAGGAAAGAAATATGTCAATATCCATATATACTTAGAAAAGAAAAAAAATAAACAAAGTAGTCACTACTTGAAAATACAATGGTACAGTTTTCTAGGATATTACCTCATATTTTTTAAAAGTGGGCAAAAGACATGCACAGACATTTCTCTGAAGAAGATACACAGATGGAAAATAAACATCTGAAATATCATTGGCCATTAGAGAAATATACATTAAGACTAAATATGATATGACTACACACGTATCAGGATGGCTGAGATGAAAATAGTGAAAACAACAAATCCTGATAAGCATATACAGAAAGTGACTCACTCATATATTTCTGGTGGGAATGTAAAGAATAAAACCACTTCATAAAATAGTTTGGCAGTTTCTTTAAAACTAAAAATGGACTTACTACACCACTCAGCAACTGATTGTTGGGCATTTATCCCAGTAAAACAAGTATTTATTTTCACAGAGGAACTTGTACATGAATGCTTGTAGTACCTTTATTGTTAGTAGCTAAAAACTTGAACAACCCAAATGTATTTTAAAGAAAGAATTATTAAACAAACTGTAGGACATTCATACCATTAGAATACTACTCAATCATGAAAAGAATGAACTACTGATACATGCAACAAGTTGGATAAATCTCAAGGAAATTACACTAAATAGAAAACTTAATTTCAAACAAATGAGTATTGCATAATTCCATTTATGTAACAACTGTGAAATAATACAATTATAGAGATGAGGAGGATATTAGTGGTTTCCAGGGATAAGGGTAGATACAAAAGAGTAACATAAGGGAGTCTTATGGTGACAATACAGTTGAGTATCTTGTTTGCATTATGGTTACACGAAGCTACGCACTTGCAAACACACATACACAAACAAATGAGTACATGCATGTACAATGGATGAACTCTGATTACATTTCATGGATTGTAGCAATGCCAGTTTCTTGGTTTTCATAATGTACTTGTGTTTGTGTAGGATTCTGGCTTGAAGTGGGCATAGTGGGGGAGGGTTTCATGGAACTTTCCTGTACATTTCTATGTAACTTCCTGTGAATATGTAATTATTTCAGAATAAATGTTTTTTACAAAGAAAAAAATACACACCTTATTGAAAAGGCTTTTAAAGTACTGAAGGGGATATGTAAGGGTGAGAAAAAGATACACAAATGACACACATGAATACTTACACACAAGCTTGTTATAGTAAATTTTAAGAATAAAAAGAAATAGAAAATATTGGAAAATCTAATAAGCATGAGTATTCAAGCACAAAGGGTAGAAAATCGGATTGGCATGCTGCTTCACAGCATCTGTGCATACAAGAGACAATGGAGCAATATTTTCAAACTATTAAAGGAGAAGAAAATCAAACCTAGAATAAATATTCAGCTAAACTATCCCACATGTATTTATTCATTTATTCAGTAAATACTTACTGTACAACTATGTGCCAAACAGTACCAGGCACTGAGGATAATGCAGAAAATAAAATGAGAAAAATATCTTATTCCATGTTTTTATGCAATTGTAAAAGCAATTTAATTAACCTATAATGCTCTCCACATTTCTCAACCACTCTGGAAAGCCTTGTTCAAACCTTTTCCTTTCCCTTAATAACCGAGGCTCACTGCTAAGGCTTAAGGATGGTGAGCTGAGCGTGACCAAAACTGAGCATTCTCTGAACCATATTGCCATGGCAATCTTAATTGAAAAGCTATGGCCGCCGGGCGCGGTGGCTCTCGCCTGCAATCCCAGCACTTTGGGAGGCCAAGGCGGACGGATCACAAGGTCAGGAGATCAAGACCCTCCTGGCTAATACGGTGAAACCCCGTCTCCACCAAAAATACAAAAAATTCTCCGGGTGTGGTAGTGGGCGCCTGTAGTCCCAGCTACTCCGGAGGCTGAGGCATGAGAATGGCGTGAACCCGGGAGGCGGAGCTTGCAGTGAGCGGGACCCTGCCACTGCCCTCTAGCCTGGGCGACAGAGCGAGACTCGTCTCAAAAAAAAGAAAAAAAAAAAGAAAAAAGAAATAAAGAAAAGCAAAGCTATGGCCAAGTCTGAAAGGAGACTCAGAAAGGAGAACTGTGGCTTGTGTGGAGATCTTAATTATTCATCACCATGAGGAATATTGCTTGGGAATGAGGATGACTTTTAAGCAATTACTTCATAAGGTATATCCAGATGCCACTAGGTTTAAATGCAGTTGTCACCGATGAACCCCTCTTTCTTGTTCACTCCCTTTTAGGGTTATAAAAGCATGACTGATTATTTGCCCTCATTTTCTCCTTGTTTTACAAGAAAGAGTTTTATGCAAACCATATGCCGCTGTAGAATAAGTGTAAATGTCTTTATATAAATACATCTATTTTTAGTTGAGTTGATTTTTTTCAACAGTAGCGCCATGACCTCAATTTTGAAAGTGTTTGCATTTAAATTGTTATTACTATTTTTGTTTACTTCCCAATGTTAACATAAGTGGTAATTAGTGGAACTGGATATTTGCCTCAGAGCTCTTTTCAAAATAAATAAAACTTTGCAGATGTATGGAACCCACATTCTATCTTTTCTTAAACCTGTCCCTCCCTCACTACAGGGAAGAACTATATACAGTAGGTACTTTTTTTCTTTTCCCAAATATGGTTTTATACCTTTCCAGCATATATTTGAATACATAGAAATTATACTCTTTGAAGAATAAAAATCTTATTTCCTTCCAAAATATTTGCTTTCTTTTCTATGCTAAGAGAAATTTTCTACAACTAAGGTTTTGTTTTGTTTTTTAAGCAACTGAAATAAAGTAAGCATAGCATTGTATTGATGCAGAATGTATATAATACAAGGACTACAATGAGTTCCTTCCCACTATTTGTCTACTTTTATTGCTTCATATATGGCCATGATATTTTCACACTCTCAACTAATAATGTCTAAGAATCTGCTTTATGTTCAAGGTAATGCCATCTAGAATTTTATGGTAGAGTATATAAGCATTTTCTGAAGATTTACACTACTTAATATGACAATGCTTCATTTGCTATAATTTCTAAGGCATCAGGAATACACAGACCTAGTTAAATATACAGATTAATCAGTGTTTCTTTTCTTTATTTTATAACCTAGTGATAGATGCAGGAGGCAAACAAGGGGGAAGGCCCCAGAGAATCTCCAACCGGCCTACACACTGCAAGAATGGGTTGGAGCCACGGGAAGTTTGAGCCACGTGCAGCAGGGAGGAGCCTCGCCTCTTCGGTTCCTGTGCTGTGGCCTGTTATTCCATCTGTGAGATGGGAGCGCTGGCAGGAACCCCTCTCATTTTGCTAAGAGTTTTTTGTTGTTGTTGTTTTGCTTTTTCCTTTTCGTCCAATAAATTCCGTTCCCGTCACCTTTCAATGTGTCTCCATGCCTAACTTTTTCTGGTTGTGACACAAGAACCCAGATTTAGCTGAACTAAGGAACAGAAATTCTGCAACAATAATCTCCCCTTTAGAATATATTTTAACAGAAAGGGTTATAGAGTCGTGTCATGTCAAGAAACACATTCTTTTAATTTTATTGTTAGGGCAGAATTAGTCTAGTGTAACCTTTATAGGTAAGAATGTAAGAATGACAGTTACTTATATACCTTGACTTTTTATTACCTCAAAACAATAAATTTTATTTGGATGATTTAGAAGTCTTATGTTAGAATCTTAATCAAAATATCTAATCCTATACTTGACTTTGGAGAGTATCATTCTATTTCAAATAGATGAAAGCATTTCCCCTTTTCATCTTTATTACGCAGCCATTGCTCTATAATTAATTATTATATTTCTATTTATTATAGATCATCAATATAATTTAATTTTTCTCCAAAAATTCCAGTTGAAGTTAATATTAGTCTAATATATATGCTGCTTACATTATTTGTAATATGTGGCATACTGGAATGCCTGTTTTACTCTATGGCAAAAAGTTCCTACTTTATCTTGGTTTGTGGCTTTGCCCATTTACTGAACATGACTGTGTGATTTATTATGATAGCCTGGTTTCCAAGCAACAGATTTTTCAAGTTGAAATAAAATCGAATACCTTAATATATAACAATGTATTCATGCTTTCTGTGTGTTCATCAAATTTGAATTGTCAAATCCAGATCACACTATGAAATTATCATCTAAAAAGGAAGAAGATTTTTAAACCATGTTGAATCAATTAGAATTGCTTTATAAACAGGGTGTTTTCAATGTATCCATTTGTTACTGAAAGGAAGACATATAAAAATGGCCAATTTTGGGCCAGGCATGGTGGCTCACACCTGTAATCTCAGCACTTTGGGAGGCCAAGGCTGGCGGATCACTTGAGGTCAGGAGTTCAAGACCAGCCTGGCCAACATGGTGAAAACCCATCTCTACTATAAATATAAAAAATTTAAAATTAGCTGTGCCTGGTGGCATGTGCCTGTAATCCCAGCTACTCAGGAGGTTGAGGCAGGAGAATCACAGGAACTCAGAATGCAGAGGTTGTAGTGAACCAAGATCTGCCTGCAAGAGAGAGGGAGACTCCATCTCAAAAAAGAAAAGAAAAAAAAGTCAATTTTATTTTAAATATTTGATTAAGAAATTACAATTTTTAACAACAGGTGCTGGAGAGGATGTGGAGAAATAGGAACACTTTTACACTGTTGGTGGGTCTGTAAACTAGTTCAACCATTGTGGAAAACAGTGTGGCGATTCCTCAAGGATCTAGAACTAGAAATACCATTTGACCCAGCCATCCCATTACTGGGGATATACCCAAAGGATTATAAGTCATGCTGCTATAAAGACACATGCACATGTATGTTTATTGCGGCACTATTCACAATAGCAAAGACTTGGAATCAACCCAAATGTCCATCAGTGACAGACTGGATTAAGAAAATGTGGCACATATATACCATGGAATACTATGCAGCCATAAAAAAAGATGAGTTCATGTCCTTTGTAGGGACATTGAAGCAGCTGGAAACCATCATTCTCAGCAAACTATTGCAGAACAGAAAACCAAATACCACATGTTCTCACTCATAGGTGAGAACTGAACAATGCGATCACTTGGACACAGGAAGGGGAACATCACACACTGGGTCCTATTGTGGGGAGGGGCAGTGGGGGAGGGATAGCATTAGGAGATATACCTAATGTAAATGACGAGTTAATGGGTGCAGCACACCAACATGGCACATGTACACATATGTAACAAACCTGCACACTGTGCACATGTGCCCTAGAACTTAAAGTATAATAATAATAAAAAAAAGAAATTACAATTTGTATGGCCATTATTAAAAATTACAATTCGTATGGCCATTATTATCGATACTGGCATTAATAGCAGAAGTGCTAATTAGGAAAATTGGGTCAAAATTGGGTCTAATCTACAAAAGAATATATAGCTATCCAGAGCTTTGATGAGGCTAAGTACTGTTATGTGCCTAATACAATCCACCTGTGAGCAACCCAAAAAGGGTTGCTCATTACTCGTGATTGTTCAAATGTACTAAGAATATTTGAGAAAATTCATGCCAAAGCCATTTACTTTTATCAAACATTTTTATGTCTCTACCACACAAGCTAATGTGTTTCAGTGTTCATAGCCACATGTTTACATTTAAAGAAGTAGAGACCCATAAATAATGAACACTTATATTGTTCTTAATCCTTAAATTCGCAAGATGAAACTTGACTAGAAACTCCGAACTCAAGTGCTCTCAGCATCCTTGTTTCTTAGAAAATTCACACTTGTTCCATTAGAAGGCTACCTCCAGTTTCTGAAGTTGTATTATCAGGATAGTCTATGTGGAACCAATGGAAAGAAATGGGAATCTCTGTAACTATGAGAAAGGATATGGAAGTCACATTCTATCAAAACAAAAGTAATGGAACATGCAGGCACAGCCCTATTCAAACCAGACAACCAGGCAAATTTTTAATGTTGCACAAGACTCTTCTCTGTACCTAGATGATTATCTTTTATTTCATTTCATTCTCACAATATCATTATTAAGTTCCCAGGAGATAACTTAAGTCTTTAAAGTGAGTCCTGGAAAACTCGTTTCATACAAGAGGAGGTGTGGACAGAAAGTATTTCAGATATTCAATGAAATTTGTAATGGTGCAATTTTAAGGTTAGAAAAGGCTATTTTCAAGCAGTTAAGACTTATTGAAACCTATGACAAAATAAGTACTAACCACTGCAGGAGCACAAGTAAAACAATTTCTTTCTATTTTTTTTTTCACTTGGCAAGTGTATTCATTATGCTTCCAAATTCCATTTTACAATTTTATTTAAGTCATTTTGAGATTGCATGCAAACTATCTCATACATAACTGTTGATACCAATTTGTGGTATTATGCATATGCACAGTAAACAATGCATATATTGAAATACATGCAAATGCAAGCAGATTGAAAAAGACTATGTAATGTTTCTTAAATCTTAAAATTTATCAAGTTATTATCTGGGTATCCAATATGCTACTAAAATATCATAAAAGAGTTACTATATTGCTAGATGCTTTGAGCATCAATATGACTGATGATCTACATGATGGAAAAAATGAAATATTCATAGGCATAAAGTTCAATTCATGATGACAAAAAGAAAAAATCATGTTCGTTGAATTCTTTGAAAATTAGATAACTAAAACAAACAAAAAACCCCACAAATCTCCTCTTTGGTGAGCAGCCATAGTTAATCTTTGTTGGAAGTAGTAAAAGTTACCAAATTAAACATAAATCCCTGAGGGTCAACAGGTATATAGTGGGCACTGAAAATATGCATAGTTGTATAGATAAAGTTGTTGAAAATTGAAATAGAAATATTGTGTTATATTAATAGAATTTATAAAATTTTCAAAACTTACAATGGCATGTTGTCATTCTATAAAAGAGTCATCAATAATTTATGAATAGTATATAATTAGTATTAATATTATACAGTTAGTATTGATATTGCATATTAAGCCACTCTGTGCTAGATACTGTACTACAGAATAAGCAGGGAGAGAGGGAGATGTACTTCAGAAAGGAATGACATTTTTCTTGCTTTTGAAATGATTTCATTCATTTATCTGTACAATATATACCCCCAAAATGAGTGCTTAAGCTTACTTTGCTTAAAATGAGATGAGTCCTTAAAATAATAATAATAACGATAATTTTACTGAGAGTTTACTGTGTGCTACTAAATTCATAGTCCTAAAATATTTAAAATATGAAGTAATAGTTGGGACCAGAATTATCGTACTTTCTTTTTGCGAGTAAATAGGTGCCTAGGACATGCTAAATAAACCTGGATATTGATAGAAACACTGAGCCTTGTCATTTCCTTGTTTTATAAAATAAAACCTATCATGGCACTTTCTAGTAAAACCATTAATTAAAAAATATGATTACACACATGTTCTGTTTAAAATTTGGTAAGACTTCACTGTTCTATTGCTGATATAACTTGGAGCATATATTTACTTGCCATCTGTTAGCTAGAACTTTGTACTTCATAACTAACAATAGGTTAATGTATCTTTTATAATACAACTCTATGAAGGGAGATAATTTTCTTTATTTGGATCACTGTAATATTCCCACAGTCTAGACTAGTATTTATTAAAACGATGTATAACCATAGTAGAGTCAATTACTCAACAGAGAGATGTGTGTTTCTGGATCAGAAGGAAATCATTTTGCCCACCCTGACAAAATGTGCCATTATTTGAAGTTAATGGCACATTAAAAATGTGCCAATACACAGATTAATTACCAATGGACTCCCATTAAGCAATCTCAATTACAACATTGCATTCTTCGCTTACTTTTTTTTTTTTTTTTTTTTTTGAGACGGAGTCTTGCTCTGTCACCCAGAGTGGAGTGCAGTGGCATGAACTCAGCTCACTGCAACCTCTGCCTCCCAGATTCAAGCAATTCTCCTGCCTCAGCCTCCCAAGCAGCTGGGATTACAGGCCCATGCCACCATGCCTGGCTAATTTTTGTATTTTTAGTAGAGACTGGGGTTTTACCATGTTGGCCAGGCTGGTCTTGAACTCCTGACCCCAGGTGATCCTCCTGCCTCGGCCTCCCAAAGTGCTGGGGTTACAGGCGTGAGCCACTGCACCCGGCCTGCTTGTCTTGCTTTCTGGCAAATCATTTGTGGATTTTGCATTTTCATCTCCCACTAACAAGTGTTCTATTGGTCCTCTCATTCCGACAATTTGAGAATATCTGCTGATCACTCTTCTAATCTGCAAAATGTCAATCCTCTCCTGTTGACCTCTATATTATTCTAATGATTAGATTCACACTACATTTTTTAATTTAGACCTCTATTATTCTCATAATATACCACTGTAAATTTTGTCCAAGAGACTTTTGATGATATAGTGCCTACAGAAATAGATATTTTATATATGTATTTGATTTACATATGTATAATTTACTGAGGCTTTTATTTTCCTATGACGTACTTATGTGCTGCCCTCATTTCTTAGCTGAATTATTTTGTGACACCTTTTTTCATATCATTCATGTCTCTATTCAAATGCCAACTCCTTAGAGAGGCATTCCTTGACCACACTATCTTATACAATAGCAATGCCACTCTTTTCCCATTATCTGATTGTCTTCTACCCCTCAAAAAAAATTATTAGTACCTGATATCACAGTAGCTGTTTATTTGTGTATAGTATTTGTATTTCTCCTAAATAAAAAGGAAAGTTTCACAAAGTAGGAATTTTTCCTGAGTACATAGTTAAGGTTGTTTCTGTCTTCTCATTAGCGCAGAATGAGAGGCACGTCTTTCTCCTGGGAATTAGAATATTATATACCAATTTAAAGGTAACAAAAAGAGTTTTAGGCACCATTGTGTTACACTGATGTAAGTCCCCACAAAGAGACAATAACTGTCACACATATCATCACACATCAGAAATAAAACCAAAATGATCCTTAAAATTACAATTTCTGGTGCTTATTATAAAATATGAACTAACAATTTGGAGTGGTGTACACCTCTTTCAAAATTTTGGAGGCTAAAAATGTAAAACAAAAGCTATTTGCTAGAGTAGGCTGACTGAAAGGGGATGGAAAGAGCTAAACCTCTAGCTCTTGATTTCCTAGTACTTCATATGCTGACTGGAACAACTCTTCCCTTGAAAATTTTATCTTCTGCCACTTCTCTCTTAGCTTTTGTGACACTCTAACCCTAATCAATTCTTTGGAACTATTTAGGATTATTCTATCCTATTTAAAAATTGTGATTATTGAAATAGAAAATTCACAATAATTATTTAAGTAAGCATGAAAATGTAGTATTGATTGAAACATTTAGGAGTCTTAACCACTTTTAAAGCAGGGCTAATTGCCTCCATGACAAGGCCTCCTAGATCCTCATAAGTTCTCGTTCGTTAAGAGTTTGCTGTGCCAAGTGATCTGTCTTGTAAATTGTCCACAGGTTTTTACATATCCCCCAGACATAACACACCCTCAAAATACATAGATTTAAACTGTATTCCAGCTCCGAAGATTTTTAGATTTTTAATTTCTTATTCCTGAACATAATTTACGGTTCTAAATGTAGCCACTAAATTTTTAGGTAATTTACTTTATCTCATACAGTTTTTAAGAATAAGTAAAATGTCAAGTGAACATGAGAGAAGTTATTGCTTCATTTTAATTATTGTGCTTGATTATCCAAAATTAGATTCCTTCTTTTCCCAGATTGAAGTATAAATCCACTTTCCACCCAGGTGGTTTGAAAATTGTCCCAAAATAATGAACATGTGGGAAATGTAAAGATCAGCTTCTGCCACCTTCTCAAATTTTCAATCATTTGGCACACAGAATGAATGTTAACGGCCAATTTTCCCTCTATGTCTGTTTTGTTGTATAGCATTAATTGCTTTCTATCCATTAATTTTTTGTCCGCTTTCTACTCTACCAAACTATAAGATTCATGATATCATGGATATTTTCTTTCCGGTGCACTTCTTATCCCATTTACCCATAGTAGAATATAATACATTTAATTGCAAAAGAGGAACCAAATCTTTATTCTTATTCCTTTAGTATTCTACAAATAAACTTAAAAAGTAGATCTTTTTGAGGTTATATTTTTAGAAAATCAAACGTACTATTAATATATTCAATCAAATACTACTATTCAGAAAGGCAGAACTTTGTAGTAATTTGAGCTCTTCACAAGTATTTGGTTCTTTCATTTCTTGCAAGTTCAAAGAACATTTTATATTCCCTGTGTTTTCCTCAGATCAAGTCAAGGTGTTGCTTTGGTGAAGAAAGTGTGAGCAGAAGCACTGTATGTCCTTTCCAAAAGGAGAAATTCAGACCTGGTACATGCATCAACCTGCTCCCTCCAAAATACAGTTGACATTCCAAAGATAATTTTGTATCAATACATAGAAACACTTAACCTAGGTCATTAAGATTAGTGGGATACTAAGACACCTTCCTTTTTTTTTTTTCTTTTTTTTTTTTTGAGACAGAGTCTTGCTCCAGCGCCAGGCTGGAGTGCAGTGGCGCGATCTCAGCTCACTGCAAGCTCCGCCTTGGCTAATTTTTTGTATTATTAGTAGAGACAGGGTTTCACTGTGTTAGCCAGGATGGTCTCTATCTCCTGACTGCGTGATATGCCTGCCTTGGCCTCCCAAAGTGCTGGGATTACAGGCGTGAGCCACCGCGCTTGGCTAAGATAGATTCTAATATGAGGAAAGAGTAATCTAAAAATTATAGAGGAGATACTGTAAAGGAAAAAAATACATCTAAATTGAAACTATTTTTAAAAATTCTTCCTTTTTAAAAATTATGACCTATCATTGCAGTACCTTATATTATAGCATGAACACATATATCTTCAATATTAGCTTATCTAAGCAGATAAACTGCTTATTAAATATAAGAAAACTATGAATTTTGTATTGTGTCATTTTGCTAAGATACAGAACTCTAAAGGAAAAATTTTAGCTGAAGATCTTTAGAACACAAAACAAACGAACCTCATGGAAATATTAGTACATTGCAGATATTTTTATATTTTAACTTGAAGCTTTCCTCAGATTTTGTTTATAAATGTTATAATTTTACATTTCCTTGAAAATATTTCATGAAACCTGTGCCTAACATCCATTTCAATGACAGTTAATTTTCATTTTTAATATAACAATCATGTTCAAGGATATGTTCTCAATATATAGAAATGAGACAAATATTTATATGAATTGACACAAGGTTGTCTAAAGACAATAAGCATGTAAATAGTGAACATTGTTTTCATCCCTGCCTTTTTACTCTCTCCCTTCCCCCAGCCTCCATTCAATCATCAAATCCTCCAGATTTTGCCACATATATTTCTCTCGAATTTCCAGTGCAGCATCAGATTCAGGTCATTATATTTCATTTGAAAAAAAGAACAGCTTTTACTTCGTGCTTGTTGCCTATTAATTTAGTACCATATTAATGAGTATTTGACTTTTCTTTTTTGACTCTTTCAGTGTCTCCCCACTTTTCAAGGTAAAGTTTAACTTCTTTGGAACTGTTTCTATGGCCCTTCATGCCTCAAAATAATAAGAGCCATCTATGACAATACTGCAGCCAACATCATACTGAATGGGCAAAAGCTGGACACATTCCCCTTGAAAACCAGCACAAGGCAAGGATGCCCTCTCTCACCAATCTTATTCAACATAATAATGGGAGTTCTGGCCAGAGCAATCAGGCAAGAAAAAGAAATAGAGGACATTCAAATAGGTAGGAAAGAAGTCAAACTATCAGACTTAATGACATGATCCTGTATCTAGTAAACCCATAGTCTCGGCCATCAGTGTTCATCAGTGGTAGACTGGATAAACAAAACGTGGTGCATATGCACAAGGAATACTATGCAGCCATAAAAACGAATGCAATTATATCCTTTGCAGGGACATGGATGGAGCTGGAGGGTATTATCCTTAGCAAATAAATGCAGGAATAGAAAACCAAATACAGTATGTTCTCAGTTATAAGTGGTAGCTAAATGATGTGAACACATGGACACATAGAGGGGAACAACACATACTGGGGCCTATTGAAGGGTGTAGGTTGGGCAGAGGAAGAGAATCAGGAAAAATAACTAGTGAGTACTAGGATTAATACCTGGGTGATGAAATAATCTTCACAACAAACACCCATGACACAAGTTTACCCATATAACAAACTTGCGCATGTACACCTAAACTTAAAATAAAAGTTAAATAAAAAAGATAAGTGATGCCTATGATATCTAAACCATTACCTTCAAATTTCTACTTACATTATTGCTTCCATCTTTTTACAAATGGTTTCCAAAACTTGAAGTCTGATAAAGCAACTTAAACACTCAGTGATATTTTGCATTTCTTTCTTGAACATTTTAAAACAGAAAACAGAAGTTGAGAAAACATGGCAGTCCATTATTGAGTAGTTGTACAGCACTAGTTATGTAGTTTTATTGACATCTGTCATGTCAAACACTTATTATTCAAAGATAAATATTGTTTCAGCTATTTTAGTTAAACCTTTTAAATGTTAAAAAACCATCAGATTTTTGGTATAAAAGTAATGGGAAAATGTGGATGACTCCACACTTCAAGCTAACTTAAGAAACTTGAACTGCAACTGAAAATGATAAAGCTAAACTAATAGTCATTTATCATTAAACTTAAAAGGAGCAATCTAAACTGATGATAGATTCAAAATCAACTGCAAGTTTAAGTGAAATGACATATAAGGAAACCAATTTTACCTTAAGTTAATGGATATCTAAACAAGTGTTAAGATCCCATGGCATAGTTCTGGTAATAAAAGCATCACCAAACTTCTAAATAAAGCCCCAAACACTTCTAATATTAAACATAAAATAAATGTGAGCTATACATACATTTAAGAAATATTCATACAAACAAGGAAGATAATTATTTCCCAGTTATTCCAGTTGAGGTTCCTGGTGTGGGAGCAGGGCTTATTCCAGCAGCCAGGGCTCAAGGCAGGAACCAACACTGAACAGGGCTCTGTCCCATTGCCGGGCACACTCAGACACACCCCACTCTCACTCAGACTGGGAGTGATTCATTTAGACATGCCAATTCACCTCATGTGCACATCTTTGGGATGTGAAAGGAAACCAGAGAAATCCACAGACAAGAGAGAACATGGAATCTCCATACAGACAGTGGTCCCAGCCAGGAACTGAATTTTTTTCTCATCAACATTATAGCCATATGACCTTAAACAAATAACATTATTCAAGGATCTGCTGTATTTTGCTCATAAGCAAATTTGCATTTTCATATTTTAAAATTTTGTTTGTAATACAAACATACACACAAATGCACATTCACACACTGTCTTCTTAGTTTCCATACAAATATAAGATTTTTCTACCTTTCAGTTGGTTTTTGCCGGAAATTCTATGACTACTGTCTTCAGATGGAAAATTTATGCCTAAATTTTTGCTACCTTCAGTTTCATATCTAATGCTTCGACTTATAAATTAATATATTGAAGAAAAAGTATTCACCCAAATTCTAGTAGCACGTTTCTAATCTGGATAATTGTTTTATGCTCCCCTGTCACTTCAGCCTAACAAGTCCACATCTAGAAATATGGGAATACTTGTAAACATTGATTAAAAATCTCATTTATGTCAATAATTTAACCTTCTTTCACTCTTTTAAGTGTCTTTGAGGTTGCTTGTTTCCTCCACATTCCTAATTAGTTTTCTCAAACCGTATTTCTAAACAGAATTAAATCTATACAAAGGCAACAGAGAAAATCCTCAGGAAGTACTTGGAGTTTTCCAAGACAAGGTACCCTTCTTTTACAGAAACTTCTACATCAGTCAAGGGTCAATCCCTTAGCCAGGTCTCTCAAATTTACCATTTATATATCCCTTCTAATAAACACGTTGTAAAATTAGTTGGCAGGAATGAAGTAGTATGTCCAATGTCCTTCATTTGGAACATGAAGATAAACTTTACTTTTTACAACTGACATATGGCTTATTTCTTTTCCAGAGCCACAGAGACCATTTACAAAATGGTTGCTCTACATTTCTCTCAGTCCTTCATTCTCTCTCATCTCTATATGTTTAGTGCTTTCCAGAGCATTCACTAAAGAAACTGAAGTGAATATCAGAGAAATAAGGTCACTATCTTTTTCAAAATAGTTCCTCAAAACAAAGTCAAAATTCAAGTTCTGCCTATTTTTAACATTTTCTTAATTCAATTTTTCTTCTTCTCCCCTTTCACTATTCTAATCTAAATCATCAGTACGTACCCCAAATACATGCCTAACTGTTGTACCTGTCTCTATTGTAAAAATATTCAGTATACTCAGTACGGTATTATAAGATTAATCTATTGGAAGATGTCATTTTATTCATGATTTAAGATTATACAAAGAATCCAGATTATCAAATCTCCACAGGTTTTCCTGAACTGGCATGAAATGTTCTTCCAAACAGTTCTTGCAATAAAATCTATATAAATGGGTTAAGTCAAGCACACAGGTTATCCCAATTTCATTTGTCTTATCCTACCGTTCTCTTTCAGCATCTGTAGACTGTACAATACTATTAAGCCTTTAACAAGCAACAATAAGCAAACAATTATTCACTACAATAACTTTTAAAAATGTTTTAGCTGAAAGGAGAAATAAGCAACAGCTCAACCGTTACAGTCACATCGACTGAAGACCAAAATTAAATTTGTAATAAAGTTATCCAACAATCAATTGTATCAAACACATGTATTTGCTTAGTAATTTTTTATTAGTAATTAGTGATTACTAGTGGTCGCCATTTAAGAAGAAAGTTGAGGAATAAACTTATAAAACTAACAAACAAATGAAGTCTGCACCTTAGTGATCTTGTCTCTTGCTGCACTACCTGGCAGTACTAACTGCCCCCATGGATTTCTATAGTACTCTTTGTTTATTTGTATTATACCACTTACTTTTATAAGGTGCTGAGGACAATACTTCTTCATTTTTAAATTCCTGGAAATTACCATATAACTAATCTAATCAAAATTTTATTGACTGAATGGGAGAGCAAATAAGTATGATAATTCTAAATTTTTAAAATACAACATGACTTAAAAAGACAGGAATGGGTCAATTAAGGTTTTTTTTTTTAAATAAAATATCCTACTTTCCAAAGATATAGTCAAAAAGTCACATCATTGTGTATTTCTATGGCTGAATATAAAAAAGGAAGCTGTATAAAATTGTTTATTATTTAAATCTGTAATTGTGTACATTTCAAATGAAGTCAAATGATGTTTACGTTGCTTGGTATATTCAGATAACTTAGAAACATTTTCTTTGTTTTTTAATTCCTTAGATACCAAGGAAAGTAGACATTCAAATAACCTTTTCCGCTTTCCTGTTAAGCAACAAATGAAGCAAATAATTGGAAGTTAGTAGCTGTCTAAGGAGATTAAACAATTGCTTAGCTGATCCTAAAAAGTACAACTTTGTTAGGACATAAAGATTCTGAGAAAACTTTTTCCACAAATTAATGTTTTAGTTTCTCCTTATATATTGGTTCTCTTTTTAAGTTTCTTAAAGCAGTGATTTCTGTACTTTTTTTCTAGATATAATGCATTATTTTATAAGAAAATTGTGTAAGTCAATACTGAAATCTGAGACAATCTTCCTAATCAAATTTAAATACAGACCATACAGTTTAACCAACAGGGAATGCTGGGTTCAGTTTATCAACCCCATACATCTATGAGTTTAATAACACAGCAATGGTTTTTTCAGTCCTATTTAATTTAAGAATCACTAATAAGGTTTCTAAAGGTTTCTGGGTTAAAAACAAGGTAAAGGCTTAGGAACTTAATTTGCTATTAGTCTTAAAGAATCTAATTTGTTTTCAGATTTCATCTCATACACAAATGCATTGTGTAATCAAGGCAATGTTTGATATTAAGAGGTGAGATATTTTGTACTAGATAACCTAGGTATTTCATGGATAGAAGAAATCATTTATATGTATAGGCTAAAAATAGAAATATTGCCTAAAATAATAAGACTTTAAAATCACAAAATATTTAACATAAATTAATAATCCTTTGAATAAAATTTGGCCTTCTAGTAAAAGACATGAACTACAGTTATTAGGACAGAAATCCATGTATTTAAAAATGTATATTGCTTAGGCCAATGCCTAACTCAGTTTATTTAAACCATCTAAGTTATGTTTACTATGTTCAAAAGCTCATTGATTTAGGATTCTGAAATAGTTTGGCAGAAGAAAAAGGCTACATGCATGTAATATAAAATTTTAATTAAAATAATAACCAGTTCAGTATTCAAGAGTGATTTTGATTTCTTTCTCCAAAGGTGATTTTTAAAAGTTAGTATCTGATTGTGTCCTAAGATAATAAATATCGATATTTAAATGTCAATGCCTGGTAAAGGAGAAATTTAAATTTTCTGAGATAATATAAAAATATACCTATTTCCATTAATGTCTTTGTTTCCTGTTATTAAAAAGGAATTTTTTTTAAAAAGAACTACATCGATTGTATTATATCTAGAATACTTTTGTCTTATCATCCTAAACTTTTGTTTGTAAGTGAATCTTCAAAAGCAATGTTGCTTGCTGGGACCATTTTGCATGTAGAGATGTTTTATGCAATAGTTCAGTGCAGAGGTTATAGTTGTGAAAAAAAAAAAGAGGTGTGTGTCTACATGCTCCTTCTCTTCTTACACTCCATCTACAAACCACACCATCTTACTCACATTGGCAGAATAGCACAAAGTCATTACTCTTTATTGAGACATCCCTGAAACGTACATCAAAGTTTTCTCTCCCATGGAAAGAGTAAAATTATCAATTAGAATATGGCATCATGAAAAGCACCCTAGAAAAAAACACTTATTTCTAAATATAAAGGACAATCCTAAGAACAAAGGAGTCCAGAAAAGAATGTATACAGTAGCAGGTAAAGAGTTAGCTTCAAAAATTGAGTAAGGGAAATATCTGTTTTCTGCACCATGATTTATTACACCAGAAATATGTTTTCTTTCTCTAGTGGATAGCATGCATCTTACAAAACCTGGAAAGAAGAGTATTTACTATCAGACTTACTGATCCAATCAAGAAGGCTTGAAATGAACACTTGAAGTGGAAGAGAAAAATGTGAATCAATAACACAGACCTTACAGAAGACAATAGGTTTGAAATGAAAACGAGACATAATAATAATAAAAAAAAAGGTCTAGAAATTGTTTTGTAAAAACCACGATTTGAAATAATGCATAGGCTTAGAATATAGAGTATACTAAATAAAACTCAAATAATAAAAATATTAGACATGCTCAGCTCATGAAATGTACTGTTTTAAAAAATCTGTATACAACACTGACAGCTGAGTATAAGAATTGCCATAACTGTTTGTGCAAGGAGTGCCCTGCACAAGAGTACCTGGCCTGTGGAACAAGTGGGGGACATAATCCACTTCATACTCCAATTGCCTGACAGGTATAATCTTCAATTTGCAGGATAAAAACCCAGGCTTAGATATGTTCAGAAACATGCTCAAGGTTATGTAGCTATAAAAATATGATGCTATCTTGGCTAGAATTGGAAGCCAAGTGTGTCTGGAATTCATTATTTTTAAAAAACATAGAAAAGGGAAATTTATATATACATATGGAAACATATATAATTTATTCTAAAGGAGAAGAGTAGGAGAAAATTCACTAATTTTTCAAAAGGAACAATACAATGACTGAGAAACGTGTGTCACTGCATATCACGGAGTTATATACCAGTTTATGATAAAAATATTAAAAATTGAATTTGGAGATGTTCATGTTAGGAAAGGAAAATAAAAGAAGAATTTGTCACTGGAAAATGGTGCAGCAATCCTAACAAAAATATTACAGAGGATAGTTTGCGAATGAGTAAAAGATATGGATGAGAAAGAGAAGGCTTAAATAACAGGATCTCTCTTGGGAGGAATTCTAAATTCTAAAATTTGGCTTACAGGTAAGGATTTGATTTGCATCCACAACACAGATACTGAGTGGAAACAAAGTATTTGAGCTGCATAAGAGTAAAGGAAGAGGATGATGAGAAGGGTAGGGTAAATTCTATGAATTTAAAACACACAGCTAGTAATGGGAAGTTACCCAGAGACTCCAAGAAAACACAACTGAGGAAGAAAGTAAGAAACTAAAGATACAATTATGACTTTATCTTTGCAAATAAACCTATAACCAGAAAATAGCACAATCATTACCTAAAGAAAACAATTTTACAAATGAAAATTTAGTCATAGATTCTTACATTTTTACAAAGAATGTATAACAAAAAAGTGAATGTGAATGATTAAACAATGTAGTAAGGAGTTTTAAAAAGTGTATGAGGTGTGTAAAGTCAAGAATCCTTACAGATACTCCAAATATGAAAGATTATAAAATACTAGCTGTGTTAAGAAAAAAAGAAATAAGCCCACAAACTGAGGGAGAAAGAACTGCTAATTTGTTTTGTTGCTGCTATTGTTTGTATCTTCTCTGTTAAAGAAAATTAGCAAATTAGAATGAGTAGAACAATGTTCATATAGATTTCGGTTTTGCTCAGATTTACCTACAGAGCTTTTTCAATGAGGGATAACCAGAGAAACATCGAGAATGATCCACTATGGTCTGCTGTATTGGTAGCCTGTGAGCACTTAGAGAAGATTCCAGTAATTATCACAGGCCAGGATGTGTTCACTAGGAAAAGCTCTTTCACTTTTTTGAGAATCTTAAACAGGCTGAAAAGAATATGCAATTTACAATGTATCTTAATGTGAGCAATGTATCATACAAGTGATTTTATTGTAACCTTGTGAGCAAGATTAAAAAAACAATGGTTTTATGATAGAATAGCTGAATGAATCGTTGGAGGTTGATCAATCTTACTCTATGAAAATTTTATCCTTTCTACCATCCCAACTCAAAAGATTATTCTGTGATTTAGTTAAGGAAGTGGAACATACACTTTGCCAATCCAGGGATAATACAAGGTTTTGGGGGAAAGCTAATAGATTACGTGGTGATCAAATAAATCTTCAAAAATGTTTTGTTATGCTGAAATTCATCCAGATAATATGCTAACAAGAAACAATGTAAAGACCTACATTTAAATTTCAAAAATATCATTTATACAAAGGATACGTGAATTTAACATTTTAACCCTTTGAAAAAGATACAATTTTTTCCACATAACCCTTGATTTTCAGCTCCCTTAAGAAACTATCATACTTTAATTTCTTTTCATTTTACAAAAGTATTTCTATTTCTCAGACATATTAAATTAGCTTATGCAACATTCTGTATATATCTTGAACTCCTAAAGTAAAAATATGTATGACTTCTGGCTTCTTAGGAAACAAGACAAAGGCTTATGCAGTACAGGTGAGTGTGAGCACATCTGAAGTAAGTTCCTTTTATGAAGTTATACCATGTAATTTATCTCGCATATCTAGTGATGAAGGATTTTAGAAGGCTCAAAGGCTGTCACTTTAATATGTCTGCTGTCATAGTGAAAAATGTGTAATTTCAAAGATTTTTAAGTAATTTGGAACAATTTGTGTAGAGTAATATACATATGGTGAAAACATATATATATATGTGTATAGATACACACACACACACAAACACATATACATAAAATATATTTTGGAATCCATGCAAAACTATTAGAAAAATGGTAACAACAAGGTCTTCACAGAGGACCACAAAGTAAAAAGGACATCAATTAGATTTCTCACCTGCCTGATACCCAACCGGTATGCAACAATCCGATCCACTGCATCAGGATTCATCTGTGTCCACTGTAGACTGTAAGAATAAACACGGTGTCTGTTCTGCCATACTGGATTGTAGGTATCATAATAGAATTCTGGAGCATAGGCCTTTCCTGAAAAGAGAAAGTGTGTTTAAATTTGAATGATGACATATTGTAGTGTAAGCATACTTATTCCCTTTGGCCCTTTTACCATTTCTACTCTACCTTCCACTAGTAAAAATCTAGTCAATTCTCTGGATACATTTCGAGAACAATGTGAGATTTTCCTGGTTGATTGGATGAGCAATGTGAGAAGAGAAGGATGAACACAAAGTGTTTAGTCTAAGTGATTGGAGGAATGGGATTTTCATCAACCAAAATGAAAATCTATGGGAGGATGAAATCTGGATAAAGAAGATCAAAGTCATTTTTAAATAATTTGAGTGATCTAAACGGATACATCAAGTATGCAGTAGGATATAACTAGTCTGGAATATAAGAGAGATCAGAACTGGAGATATAATCTTGCTAACCGTAGGCATGCAGATAGAATTTAAATTTAAAGCCATGATACTTTAAATTTAAAGGGAGTGTGAGTAGATAGAGAGGGAGTGTGAGTAGATAGAGAAGGTGAAAGTCTGAAACTGGGGCAATCTAAGGTTGAGAGTTATGGGAGGGGATAAAAATCACACAGAAGCCCGAGAGGGAACAACCATAAATTTGGGGAAAACTAAAAATGTAGTATCCTAGAGGTCAAAAGATGTATTTCAGGAAGTGAGTGATTCACTGTGTAGAACACAATTAGCAGAAATGAAAATTTGTGTTTGTATTACCTGTGGCTTTCATCAATAAAGTGAACTTAATGCAACTTAAAACAATTACTTAATAAAAGATCTAGTCAATATTTAGCTTATATTTAGATTTTTAAAGAAATATGAATTACATATAGCGTATATAGCATATAAAAACCATCTGTTTTTCTTAATTGCCAAAATGAAAAGTTTACACACCATTTGGAATTATAGATCCAACTTCCCAATATTCTGAAGTATAATTTTTCCTATTACAAATAACATATTTATTTAATAATACAACAATATTTAATGAGAACCTATTCAATGAAAAATATTGTCCTAGATATTAAGAACACAATTAATGAGGAGGTATGGCCTCATTAATTCCTCATGGAAATTCATTACATTTTTTCCAGACTTTTCATGTAGCTTTGCAATTCTTAATAAGTGGAAAAGCTGCATTTCTATCATCACTCATTTAACATCTTTTCTTTTTTTCTTTCTTTCTTTTTTTTTCTTTTAATTAGATTAGGCCAACTGTAGGGCTCATGCCTGTAATTCCAACACTTTGGGCAGCAGAGGTGCTCGGATCTCTTGAGCCCAGTTGTTAAAGACCCACCAACTTGAGCAACGAAGCGAAATCATGCCTCTACCAGAAAAAAAAAAAAAAAAAAAAAGCAAAGTTCCAAATGAGAGGAAAACAACATACTGAGTGAAGGAATCAAGTAGCAAAACATTCTTGGTAATTTGTATTTGAAACAAAATTTTTCAAAATGAATTAAAGGAGGTGAATTTAGTAGTAGCTGAGTCAGACAGCTAGAGGTTTTAATTAAAAATACACATTCAGTACCTACAAATTTACTAAAGAAGTAATGAGCTGCTTAGATGAGTAACATAAACCTAGAGTGTTTTCATTACAGAGTGGTATCAAGATTGAATTGGGGAGGTAAAAGTCTAGTGTTTCTTTTCTATGAAGACTGAGGGGTTGCTTTTGTTATTTAATCAAGGAAAAAGCCTAAGGGTGACTGATTCAGTTCTAAGTAGCCCATTCTTAATAAAGTAAACAATTCATTCAAAGAAAATCAACAAGAGAATACAGGCACAACTAGGGATTATTTAGCATGGGAAAAAAGCGGGGGTGGGGGGTGGGGGAATAGAGTTTCTAGGAGTTGAAATAGATCACAGATAAAATCAGAATAAATGTTAACAGATACATGAAATAAGATGAATACCAGTGATTTCGTATTAAAATGGGTACATACTTTGACTTAGAAATGTTCTACCAATGACTTTTGAATATGGAATGGCCTACCTCAGTAGACTATGAATTTCCCTTTACTTGAGGTATTTAGTCAACACTTAAACAGCCATTTAGCAGGGCTGAGGTGGGTAGCTGCCCACAAGACGGTCATTTAAAATAACTTTCAGCCCTGAAACTGAACTGTAGGCTGCTATAAAACATTTGCCTGTCAAACTGGATTTGATATGTTAACTAATTTTAGACTAAATATGGTTTAAATACAGAGGAACTGGCACTTCAAAATTATCTCATAACATTAAAAAAAATTCCTCTTCAAGGCCACATATTTATTGTAAAGAAAAATGTCTTTCCAAATATAGTACTCATAAGGATGAATTCACCTCTAAGGTGGTGACCAGGAATCCAGACATTCTCAAATACCCTGGGTTATTCTGATGCAAGGAAATACAGGTCTTACAATTTGGAATGCTTTAAACAGGCTGAAATTTCTCTCTGAAATTCCCTCCAAGTCTATATAATAAAAGATGTAAAAACGTATCCTAAAGTCATAAGAAACATCTCTTTGGTCTTCTTCCTCCTCTGAGACTGGATGCCTGATCCGACAGCCAGGATCTCTCTGGGGCAAGACTGAGAGACATCAGATAACGGGGATGGGGCGAAGTAGGATAGAATAATAACCGGAAATATTCGAAGCATTTCAGGAAGTAGCTATCCTAGTATAGTTGACTTTTGTTGACTACCACGAGGATAACTGGCTGCATGCCATGAATACAAATTGCCATTGTTCTAGGAACATTATTTATCTAAATGAACACTTTTGAGGTTACTGAAATAGTTTTACCCTGAAGTTAAAAAACAGATCCTCATGATCTTGTGAGTAATATGAATTTGTTTATCAAGATCCATTTTCAAAGTAGTAAAATATTAAGCTCCAATCTAACCCACTAAAATATTACAAATAGAAGCAATTTCACTATAAAATGTTATCATCTTTATATTTAATTGCAGGCTATTACAAAGGCTTTCCAATGTATTTTTTAAAATGCTTTATCTGCATTGGCTAAACCACAGGTAATATTTTTTTCATGAAGCATTAGATTAGAAAATACTTTAGAGCCTATTTCAATATCTCATATTATATATAAATAAATTAAGGTGCAGAATGGAGATGGGGATAACATATGAATGGTTATAAAAATAATCAAATACAATAAGATCTATTACATTTTTTTACTTAGAATCATGAGATTAAAAAGCAAATTAGTGAAAGTTTTTTAGTTGAATAATCATATTACTTGGAATTAAAGGTAAAAAAAGTTTTAGATGGTGCATAAATAGTAATGATTAGTAATAAGTAACTGCTAATCAGAAATAATTTTCAGTTATTACGATTATAGACGTGCTTACTCAACGCCTCACGGCATACTTTCTACTGAACCTACCGTGGAAAAGCTTTAAAAAGGAAAGATGCTTCTTGATTTTATTGGAAAAGGGCATCTTAAATTTTTTGAAATGGGATACGCTTAATTTTCTCCTCTAATTTCAGAGTCAATTATACTTTATGCTTATATACTGATTTGTAAGAAAGACACAGTAAAACTAAGGAAATAGCCTTATAATAATCTTGGGCTTTGACATCCAAACATGACATCTACTGGTTGAAAAGGGAAAGAATTCGTAAATATTTTTTCCATTTTATACCTCAGGCATTTTAATTCTTCCAGTAAGCATACCAAGAACATTTTCTTACTCTTTCACATTCTAGTTTTATTCTTATACAATGTTGTTCCAATCTAAATATTTTCAGATTAACTGACCTAGAACTATATTCATTAACTGAACTGGCAGGTAATTTTTGGAATCATCATGTATGATTATATATAAATCTTGGATTTAAAAAATATCCCTAAAATATCTATATAGAAAAATTTGTTTTTGAAAATACTTTATAGATTTATATAGAAATACTGGTATTTTGCAAAATGGTTTTGAAAAATAATTACATTGAGATTCCAAAATATAACTTTATGCATACAGCTCAAACATAAATTAAAAACAATTATTATTCCCACTATGAACAATTAAAATTTGCTTGGATAAACGAACTGATTTTAGTAAAGTCAATAGAATTTTTGAAATAAAAACAAAAAAAAATATATAATAGTGATCGAGATCAAACATATCTTGCTTTTGAAAATAATTCACATTTTAGAAAACAGACTGTATGAAGATAAAAGAACTACACAGGTTTATAGGACATGTTTGCAAATTTAGGGATATCTATTAATTTTTCACTTTGTAAAAGAGACAATATGTACCTAATACATATTGCTTTCCAATGAGGTGCTGAGAAAATCTAGATAAATAAAATCAGCCCACTTTATCATCAAATTGCACAATCTCAGGAAAAAAAAACAAAACTCATACGAATAACAAATTCTGATACAGTTGTTGGCATAATTGACTCAAAACAAGAACAAATTTATATCTCTCATCTAGAAATGCTAGATGAAATTATGCCAAACATGTTTTTAGATGTATGTTTGCAAGCAAGAAAAAGAAGTCTCTAGGGATCAAAAAAAACTACTGAAAACAAGACATTTACTAAGAGTTATGGGAGATAAATAGAGTGTTGTTGGTCTTTTTTACCATTGGGAGATGGATTTTCAGGCCCATGGGAGATAAGGTTAACAGACTACTGCAAGAAGAGAAGTTGGTAATGAGGCCACTACCTATGAACAAAATCTAGAAAAATTATAGTTTCAGACGTAGGATATATTAGAAAACATTTGACTCTCACCAGTATAGGAAGATGACAAAAATATTTATGTTACCATAAAATTTTTTTGACTAGTGATACTGCTGGAGTGCTTGAAAAGAGCTAATGCCAAAATGATGTTGAAAGACATGTTGTCAATTTAAGGTGCAGATAATTCCTCTAAATCCCAATGATTATAAATTCACAAACATTTTGAATACACAAATACACAAGAAAACATTCCACTGTGAGAGATTAACAAGGTAAATAAATAGCAAGATTAGATATCAGATAAGAGAAAAATAAAATAGAATGTAGGCTGGGCACAGTGGCTCACACCTGTAATCCCAGCACTTTGGAAGGCCAAGGTTGGAGGATCATTTGAGGTCAGGAGTTCAAGACCAGCCTGGCAAACATGTTGAAACCCATCTCCACTAAAAATACAAAAATCAACTGGGAGTGGTGGCAGGCACCCATAATCCCAGCTACTTGGGAGGCTGAGGCAGGGGAATTGCTTGAATACAGGAAGCAGAGGTTGCAGTGAGCCGAGATCGCCCAACTGCACTCTAGCCTAGAAGACAAAGCAAGACTCCACCTCAAAAACAAACAAACAAAAAAAGAAAAAAAAGAAAAAAAGAAAAGAAATGAAAATAGAATTTATAAGTATACATAAGTATACTTAATAAGACTGAAGTCATACAATAGAAAAATATAAACGAACGCCATGGAACATTCTATGAAAGAATAATTGATACTCTCTACTGGGACCATAGAAAGCCTTCACAAGAGAAATGTCTGGCATTTTAACTAATCTCAAAGAAGAAAAAATCAAATCTCTCAGACAGACAAGGTTGGTTCATGAAGGGATAAAAAGGAGAAGAAATAAAGTGTAACCGTAGGTGGAGAAAAATGAATATGTTATAGATACTTTTGAAACTACTTTAGGATATGGTACTGTTGTAACATTCAGTGCCCACTTTTCCTACCAAACTGTGCACTTCTCAAGAACAGGGATGATATCATCAGCTCTTACCACAATGGTTGACATAATCCATGTGCTTGCAGAATACAGGAAAAATATGTCAGCGCTAACTTGTGAAGCATCTTAGTGATATAAGATGTTGACTATTTACTCTAAAGTCCAGTTATTCTGAAATGATTTTAACCAGTCCTCATGTAAATGGGAGAAAAGATTTTATAGTGAATCCACTGATTTTCATTTTTTTAGTGTGAAAAGAACTGAGCAATGGCAAATAATTGGATAGGAACCAAATAATTTAAATGGTGGTAAGAAAAGAATTTCACAAAAAACACATTTGCAAAGTATCAAAAATAATTAAACCTAATTTAAAACTTCTCAAATGTATACTGAAATCCAAAGTGAACTTAAACACTGATTTGAAAAAAAAAAAAAAAGCCTTCTAAAAATCAAAAATCACAGCTCTAGACGCTAATCAATACAGTGAAACGATCTGAGAATCAAAATCATATTGTGTTTACATACATAGACTGGCTAAGGCGTTGGGTTATGTGTTAAAATATTAGGTAAAATATACAATAAAAATATATGCAGCTCTCTGTCATTCCTCCATAGGGCAAAACATAGAACACGTAGCTATTGGAACCAAAATTACATTCTCTTCAAATTAATGAATCTTGAGTCATATTAATTAGAAGAGAGAAAAAAATGTTTCTACAGAAAAAGGCATTTTTCTAAATGTTTAATCAGGGAAATGATATAAATTTATTTTATGTTTTACAACAATAACTGCTGGGAAAGAAGCTGATGGATTGAATGAGTGAGAAACCTTAGGCAGGAAACTAGTAAAGAAATACTGCCTGTAAAAAACAAAAGATATGTTATTTGAGAAAAGAAGAAAAGCTGATGAATTCAAAAGTGATTGTGCATAAACTCCTGATCAGCATGTGTCTTCTGGCTGTATCCTGAGCGTAGACTACTAAATTTTCAGTCTTGAGAGACTGAATGGTCACTAGCATCTCTGAGAGGGAAAATGACTGTGAGCATCTTATCCTGGAAAAGGAGTGAAAAATTTCATCACCTCTTGAGATTCTGTCCTTCTGAAGGCTTATTGTTTAGATTCAAAGCCATATAAAAATATGTGTCATGAAATTAGGAGCATAGAGAGTACTTTGAGGAAAATAAGATTTAATTCTGTCAAGTCAAAAGAAAAATTTTTAAAATAGCAATATACTCATCTCAGTTATCTTCATTTGGCATTTACTTGTATGGAATTTAATATTAGATCTTATCATAGTAAAAGTAAGTAATACAGGAATTATTACCAATTTGATGGGTTCTACCTAGTTCATTGGCTTGAAATATGCTAAATTTATATGAAGAAGGAATTAAAAACGTTAAACATGCAGGCAGTACTTAACAAAATAAACAATTGTATCTGACTTTAAACCAATATATTGGAATTAAGATGAATGTCACAGCAGCAATAAAACTCAATGTCATTAATAGTTTGTTCAACAGTGATAACTTGTCAATATGTATGCAGGAAATAAAAACATAACAACTAATTAATACAACTGTGAAGTCAATGACAACATCTGTCAGTTAAAGATTCATTTTTAAAATGAATGCAAGATGTGTGCAACAATTTATAATCCAACTAAATCATTTAGGTCAAGTGCCTTTGTACTTGAGACAAAGAAGTGTTTATCAAAACTGTGTCTTCCCATTTAGTAACAGCGAATATATTTTTCAATGACCAGTCATTATCACGACATTACTTTTAAATTGCAATATAGCTGGTTTATTCGTCCCTTACTTGAATTCATTTTCTTCTGCTAGAGGCAGAGCTGTACACATCACATTAAGGCAGACTACCCTGCAACCACACTTCAGCACTCAAGAACTTCCTAAGAATTTATAGCCTTGGAAAGTAGGTTTACTGATTAGTTAATAATAAAACTATTGATTAGATTGTCAGTCTTTACAAATCTCTGGGATCTTTATAGAAAGCCTTTAAATCTGCTCAGGCATAAGGTACAATTGCTTTGGTTACAATATTATGATTTCTCTTGTAGGTTATGCCTCTTCAAAATAAATCTGCTGAAAAAATAAATGTCTCATTTCCCAGAAATGATTTTATTTAAAACATTCTGTGTCAAGTTAGTATTCCTATTATTAATCTGGAAAACTTGTTTACGAAAATCAATTTTAGCATTATTTAAAAAAAATTCAATCAGAAAAACAATACGTTCAGCCAATATATGAATTTATGAACTGATAAAGTCGTAATAATATGTCTAAAGCATTTTTATGATGATATATACCAGGAGAAACTGGGAACAAGCTTTATGGAACTTATGGCTAAATTCACTTATAAAAGGAAGTCTTGCCCACTCATCTTTTTCTGATTCCTCTCTTGCATTTACAGATTCATCTTTTAGAATGCCTCTTCTTTGTAACTATTAGAGTTTATTCTAATAACATTGGATCTCACTCTTATCACTTCACACCAACAAAAGCTTTGTAACTCAGTATTTATTGAATAAATCAATCAATGAATTTTCCACATGATTTCACTTCTCCTATTCACTTTCTAGTGACTCAGCCTGCCAATGACTGAATGTTTCTAAAGCCCCAGTTTTATCTTCACACACCTTGATCCCATAAACCAAAATACTTTCCTCCTGCAGTTCCTCTCTGCTTTTCAATTGTTATCTATCTTTTAATACCAAAATCACGATTATCCTTCCTTCCTTTAGTAATTCTTTTTTCTATGATAATTATTTACATCATAGTACTTAGCATTTAATTACAAAAATGTCATAATTTTATTCCAATACAAAATAATTTCTGAAAATGCATTCTATAAAATCATTTTTATTTCTTGTTGAGGCCCTTTCCCAGGATTAGACATAATATAGTTGAGGCCAGTAGAGGGTACTGAACAATACAAAGCAACCACGCCATTTAAAATGTAAAAATCATTCTTAGCTCATGGGCCATATATACACAGTTGGCCAGCCGAATTTGGCTCTGGGGTCACATCTATGACCCATGATTGCTAAACATATATATATGTGTGTGTATATATATTCGTCTATATACACATATATAGAGATATACATACACACACACACACACACACACCCCTATTTTTTTTGAGATGGACTCTCACTCTGTCTCCCAGGCTGGAGTACGATGGCGCGATCTTGGCTCACTGCAACATCTGCCTTCCGGGTTCAAGTGATTCTCCTACTTCAGCCTCCTGAGTAGCTGGGATTACATATCCAGCTAATTTTTGTATTTTTAGTAGAGACAGGGTTTTGCCATGTTGGCCAGCTGGTCTCGAACTCCTGACCTCAGGTGATCCGCCCTCCTCAACCACCCAAAGTGTTGGGATTACAAACATGAGCCACTGCGCCCGGCCCATGATTATATAATTTGAGAGGGTGACAAATGCAGAATTCACCTAATCATGCAATGAGTTGACGGGTTATTTGTGCTCCTATTTTTATTATTTTCAGAATTCACCATGTCATTCCAATTCTAAGTATTCATTTACAACTGAAAACTATTTATTTCATGAGTATGCAACACCCAAAGAAGGAAAGAAATAAAACTGAAAAGATTGAGAAGTTCAATATTTCTTTTTTTTTTTTTTTTTGAGACGGAGTCTTGCTCTGTAGCCCGGGCTGGAGTGCGGTGGCCGGATCTCAGCTCACTGCAAGCTCCGCCTCCCGGGTTCACGCCATTCTCCTGCCTCAGCCTCCCGAGTAGCTGGGACTACAGGCGCCCGCCACCTCGCCCGGCTAGTTTTTTTGTATTTTTAGTAGAGACGGGGTTTCACCGTGTTAGCCAGGATGGTCTCGATCTCCTGACCTCGTGATCCACCCGTCTCGGCCTCCCAAAGTGCTGGGATTACAGGCTTGAGCCACCGCGCCCGGCCTGAAGTTCAATATTTCTAACATGTAATACCTAAATGTTGGCAACACCCAAAGAAGGAAAGAAATAAAACTGAAAAGATTGAGAAGTTCAATATTTCTAACATGTAATACCCAAATGTTGGCAAAAGGCTTCAATAAAGTTTAACAGAATTTGTCTCCCACAGATAGATAATTAAAACTTAGTCCCCACTGCACTTTGTAGATGCAGTACAAACAACACTTTTCAAAAGTTCTCTAGAACAAATTTAAAAAGATTTAAGATGTCATCAGAGTATTTTTTTTTTTTTTTTTTTTTTTTTGAGACGGAGTCTCGCTCTGTCGCCCAGTGGCTGGGGTGCAGTGGCCGGATCTCAGCTCACTGCAAGCTCCGCCTCCCGGGTTTACGCCATTCTCCTGCCTCAGCCTCCCGAGTAGCTGGGACTACAGGCGCCCGCCACCTCGCCCGGCTAGTTTTTTGTATTTTTAGTAGAGACGGGGTTTTGCCGTTTTAGCCAGGATGGTCTCGATCTCCTGACCTCGTGATCCACCCGTCTCGGCCTCCCAATGTGCTGGGATTACAGGCTTGAGCCACCGTGCCCGGCCCAGAGTATTTTTTTAAGCCAAATTACTGTCATATCCTTTTTGGTGTTCTATGCATTATTCTTTCATATACCAACACCAGTGAAAAAAACAAACTTTGGTAAATAAAAACAGTAATATTTAGAATACTTAATGGACTTTTTAAAAATCACAAAACTTAAAAACCCTTAGAAGAAAACTTCAGCTAAAATAAGCACTTATTTTCCTTGCTTAACTAATCTTATATAAGACTTGTTTAATGACAAATAATGACTAAGAAGATTCTATTTATCACATGTACTTGAAATGAGAAAGAGTTAATCACTCTGGCATATCTTTTCTTTCCTTAGGATTATTCATAAAATCCCTATCCTTATAACTACCTTCATTTTAATAAAATGACTGCTGTTACTAACTAAAATACCTCCATGCAATGACCGCATTATATTTTAACACCTTTTCAATAGTTAATTGTCGTAATTTATCTTCCTGTTTTTTAAATAAATTATAAGCTGCAGATGGCAAATATCTCTTTTTCATATATTGTCCCATCGGTTGAGGATCTAAAAGGAAATCAATTGTACTTAAAATAAAACTCTTTTTAAAAATCTCAAAATCTGGGCTGGGAGCGGTGGTCCACGCCTGTAATCCCAACACTTTGGGAGGCCGAGGCAGGCAGATCATGAGGCCAGGAGTTCAAGACCAGCCTGACTAACATGGTGAAACACCGTCTCTACTAAAAATACAAAAATTAGCAGGGCATGATGGCACACGCCTGTAATCCCAGGTACTCAGCAGGCTGAGGCAGGAGAATCACTTGAACCAGGGAGGAGAAGTTACAGTGAGCCAAGACCATGCCACTACACTCCAACATGAGTGACAGAGTGAGACTACGTCTCGAAAAAAAAAAAAAAAATCTCAAAATCTTTTTATTGAGATAGTCATTTGCAGCTGGTAGGGAAGAAGGAGGAATTCAGGCACTTCTTACAGAGTTATCATCAGAAATGTGTTAATTTACATTTTGTCAATTGAAATAATATTTTTAAACTTGTTAATATTATTAGGGAAAATATCTCCTCTGAATAAAGCACTCAAATGTGTACCACGTTTTTCAGTAGAACCTTGGAGGACAATTTCTTTTATAATTTTCAATTATAATTTAGAAAAAAAATGTGTTTCATTCCAATTTCTTTGTTTATTTTTACTTCTTTTTTTTTTTTTTTTTTTTTTTTTTTGAGATGGAGTCTAGCTCTGGCACCTAGGCTGGAGTGCAGTGGTGCCATCTCAACTCACTGCAACCTCTGCCTTCTGGGTTCCAGTGATTCTCCTGCCTCAGCCTCCTGAGTAGCAGGCACTAGACGCATGAGCAACCACGCTCAGCTAATTTTTGTATTTTTAGTAGAGACGGGTTTTCACTGTGTTGGCCAGGCTGGTCTCGAACTCATGACCTCAGGTGATTCACTTGCTTCAGCCTCCCAAAGTGCTGAGATTACAGGCATGAGCCACCGCGCCCAGCCTACTTTCGTTAGTATAATTGAGTAATGTAATCAATTTAATTGTAGTCATATGAATAAAAACATTTTTAAATTTTTCATTATATTTTTATTTAAGTACATAAAAATGACTGGAGTAATCCATAGAATACCAAAAAAATCAATGGAATAACAATAACTAATATAGAGTAAAATGGAATATGTGTGTACATAACCCATAATTTGACAAATTCCAATTATTTAAGCTTTAAGTTTTTTACAATACTCCAATCTTCAGAGACGCATTTAAAGAAAATGCCATATAGCAGGATTCTCATGATATACAGATCATTTCCTTTATTAATATGTATAAGCATAAAGAATGATAGCTATGAAGTAATTAAAATTATGGCAACTTCAATTTTCTTTTCCTAATTAAAAAAATGGAAAGGAAGATCTTTAGACTTGTATAAAAACTTGTAACTTAGTCTTTTTATAATTTGCTTCAATAATTTAAGTTCACACGAATATAATATTACATTATATAATCTAATTTCCTTTACAGATACTTTAAAAATGTTTAGATATTCACAGAATGTATGTTTATAAAAATATATACTTGAAAAGTTATTTAAGTATAATGAGTTAAAATGATCTAAATTTAAAAATCATTTTTTCTTCAATATTTTAAATACAGGATGAACACAAATCTAGTTTTATAATGTTTCCTAAAATCATCTTCCTGCATTAATACTTTATAACCATTGGGAAGGCAAAGATCATTGAAATAAGGCCCACGATGATGCCCTCCAGGCTTACTGCTAAGAATTAGAAATTAGAAAAACGATGATCAGATCCCAAGACTCTGTAATTCACCAAGAATCCTGCCATTGGTTACTAGGAAACAAGTCACTCAGACTGAAATAGTAGGCAACCTACTTGGGAAGGGTAGAAATAACATGGTTTAGTAATTACTTCATCCTTACAAAATCATGTCTGTTTTACCAAACCACCAAATGTTCACTCCACACATACTCCACATCAGTTGAATGCTAACCTGATATATTTCCCATTGTAAAATCTCTCCCCTAGTTTAAGACACATTCCAGAAGAATTCATGTCATTTGAGTAGAGCTCTGTCATGGAAAATCAAGAGTTCTTAGACATAAAATTAATTAATAAATATAGTTAATTAGCAAAATAATATTAGTAATAGATTGATTTCATTACTAGCAAGAAGTCTTCAAAAAATATTTTGGTTCTCAAAAGGACAATTACTTTATGAATTTGGCTAGAATAAAAAGACATATTTGAAGATCCAAAAGGATCATAATACACAAATTATTATTTTTAAAAGTACCTGGACTAGTCTATATAAAATACCTATCATAACACTTGGCAAAATATAAGTGTTTAATAAATATTGATCTCCCACTACACTTCCCTTGCCACCCCAACAACAAAAGAAAATCAAATCAAATAACATTCTTTAGGAAGATTTCCATAAGTTAATTTGATTATTGTTAACAATCAAATTTGATTGTTATCAAATTCCTCAAAGGAATTTGAAGGAATTTAAAAATTAACTAGACAATTTTAAATGAGTTTGCATTTATTTTCTTGAAACTTTAGTGAGGCATTATTTCAACGCAATTGTGTCACCCATAGCTTCTTTCTGGCATTGTCCTACAGAACTATACAAAGTTCTATTGGCTTATACAACAAATATATATATAACATATATATATCATATAGATATAACATATATAACATATATAACATATATATAACATATATATATGCTTTTCTTGGGCAATATAAAATAAATTCATGATTTAACAGATAAATACTGTTTCAACTTAAATGAATAACTCCTTAACTCTGAAATCCTGGATATACTTTGCAAAAAATGATGAAAAATATGAGTAATACATGTCAATTTTTTTCTCAAAATAAGTTTAGTTAAGAATTTTGTCCAAAAATTCAAAAAGATTATTTAAATTTGATGAAATGATAGTGTTTACACTTGGCATGCAAGTAGGAAATTGCCTAGGACTTAAAAATTGTTGAGAAATAAAAACTATATTTTCATTTATGTTATACTTGGAATCTTCAAATTCTCTACTCTTATTATCCTCTTGTTTGTCTATTATAGAGATTTCCAAGGGGCCTTCATTCATCACTAGTCAAGTATTTAAGACACATACCAGAATTATGGTCCTGCACTGCTGTTTATAAATTACTCTTTTATAATTTACCACTAAAACATGGACTTATGAAGCAAGAAAAACCTTGATAAATGAAAATGGTATCTCAGTTTTATATAGGAATTTACAGCTCACAAAGAACTTTCACAAATATTAACTTAGTTCACTCTTCACAGAGCTGAGGGAGATCAAATACACAGAGGCATATTTCTTGGCTTGAATTGCAAATCTTAAAAGTTTATAAGATCATCATAATTACTGAATTGACACAAACTACTGTCCTTGTCTGGTCTGCAGATCATACCTCAAAAAGATCTAAATGGATATTTTGTCAGACGGAAGAGAAGTTGCATAATTCACCTAAACCTACAAAGAAAGCTGGCATTCAAACAGAGAGGTTCTGAGTACTACCTTCCTTAAGGTATGTTATATCACGAATGTTATGGTAAAATGAAATGCTCAGAAATCCCACCTTATGGAAAATTACAGCAAATGCTGTAAGAATGCAGAAAGAACACAAACCTACTTTTGCTTCGTTTTATATTTTAAAACATCATTTCATTAATACACAGTGTATGTCCATTGTCATTACTACTTTTTTTGTCAGTGGGTGAGGAAAGCAGAAGGTCAGAATAGCTATGACATGCTGCATTTGGCTTTTGTCACAGTTACGGTTCTGGGTCAATTTTGTGATTCTCTTTTGCTTGTACAGAATGTGCTGCAAACCACTGCTTCAAGAGTTATGCCACTTCATCTCCAGGTGGATAGTGTCAGAATTAAAAAAAAAAAAAAAGTTATGCCACTTATTTCACATTTCATCACCATATGTTTTACTGAACCAACCGTAGAGAATGTGAATTGCTGGCATGGAGAGCACAGACATTATCAGGAGTTCAGAAGAAATTCCATGGATGTTATTTAATGAGATGGAAGCAGAAAATGATTAATGTACATTATGCCCAATTTCTGAGATCAGCACAAATCGCCCATTTTGCAGTGAGTGCACCTTTGTCATAAATCTCCCACGTTATAGGCACCGTGAGCACACTTTAGTTCTCTTACCAATCCAGCTCACCCTATGTATCCCACACCTAAGAAATACTACTTGATTCTCTGCTGAAGACTCAATCCCTAAAGTATCTAGCCAACCATATAGAAACTCAATTGCTTATTTGCATGTGGGCCATAAAAGAAACATAAATGTTATCTGTACTCCTCCTAAATACACAAGATATACAAAAGCATTTATAAGCCAATATATAAAATAACCCCAAACTCAGTTTTTTAGTAGAACCCACATTCTTACAAGCCCTAAAACCTTTTCCTGGCTCTTTCTGAGAATCTCCAAGAGATTTCTCACATGTGATCACAAAGCCACTTACATCAGGTTTTCCTGCCCTTCTTTTCTTGCTCCATCTTCCACCAGTCCATGGTAAATGCCCACAGAGCTAGCTAGACAAAGCTAACCACTGCCTTCACCATCGCCACTACCAGGTATTCCATCTAGAGGCTTCCAACACTTCCTTGAGTGTGGAACGCGAAGAGGGGTTTGTCAAAAGTGCCTGGGTTGACATGGAGAGTTGGGGGAAGTTGTAACACTTCCATTTTACTTGACAGAACTGATTTATTCATTAGACACAGGAGTCACAGCACCTAGGACCTATGATAATTTAGAGGTCCAAGAAAATATTTTAAATTTAATTCACTTTAAAATTGGAAACAAATTAACATAATACTAAATAAATAATAATAATAATAATAATTGGGATTGTAGATCCTATTTATATAAATGCAGTCATAAATATATAATTTTAAATTTTGATGTATTACTTATTTTATTTTTTAATGAAGGAAGTGGTCCACAAAGACAAAGGTGCCTATGGTTAAAAGTCATAATTTGTCTCTGCCAGTCAATCACTTGAGCTCCTGTTCATGTCTACAGTTTCGTTCTTGAAAAGTTCTGTCAACTTCTGACACCAGCCCATAAGATAGGGGCAAACCACAAGCAAAAGGACAATCAGAGAACAGATATACACCTTTCCCTTACATCATCTTTGTTCTTCTACTGGGCCTTCTCTTCTCCCATGAGGAACTGCTACTTTTCGCCTCCCATTATTAAATAAAATATCTTTATTTATGGGAATGGAGGCCCATGTATATTGGTACATGTAGGGAGATATAAGAATTTGAATTGTGTAAGTAAAATAATATGTGAAAAAATACCAACATATAAAATTTGAAATAGAGTATATATCCAAACAAGGAAAAAATCTCACTGATAATATATTAGAAATTTAATTTATTTTAGAGTATATATCCAAACAAGGAAAAAATCTCACTGATACTATATTAGAAATTTAATTTATTTTTCTTCATTTCTGTAATATCAGATATTGAAGGACTTTTCTCTTCCCTTCATATACTGTGGTATGGATAGTTTCTCATATATCACATCAACAGGATAAAGGACAAAAACCATATGATCATCTCAATAGACACAGAACAAGCATTTGATAAAATTGAACATTCCTTCATGAAAAAAACAAAAGCTCTCAATAAATTAGGCATAGAAGGCCCACAATACAAGGAACCTCAACACAATAATGTCTATATAGGACAAACCCACAGCTAACATCATACTGAATGAAGAAAAGCTAAACATGTTTTTTTCAAAGAACTGGAATAAGACAAGGATGCCCACTCTTGTTCAACGTAGTACTAGATGTGCTAGCCAGAGCAATTAGGCAAGAGAAAGAAATAAAAGGCATCCAAATTGGAAAAGAAGAAGTCAAATTGTCCCTGTTTGCAGATGGCATACTTTTATATGCAGAAAAACCTAAAGACTCTACCAAAAAACTCTTAGAACTGATAAATAAATGTAATAAAGTTGCAGGATACAACATCAGCATACACAAATCAGTAGCATTTACATATGCCAGGAGTGAACAGTCTGAAAAAGAAATAAAGCAAGCAATGCCATTTACAACAGGCATACCACACCCCCCCAACACACGAATACCTGAAACAAATTTAACAAAGGAAGTAAAAGATCTTTATAAGTAAAACTATAAAATACTGGTTAAAAAAAATTGAGGAAGACACCAAAAAGCGGAAAAACATCCCATGTTAATGGTCTGGAAGAATACTGTTACAATGACCACACACAAAAGCAATATATAGATTCAATGCAATCACTATCAATTACTAATCAAAGTACCAATGACATTCTTCGCAGAAATAGAAAAAAAAATCCTAAAATTTGTATGGAACCACAAAAGATTCTAAATAGCCAAAACAATCTCAAGCAAAAGAAACAAAGCTGAAGGCATTATACTACCAATTTCAAAAGATACTACAAAGTTATGATAACTAAAACAGTATGGTGCTGGCACATAGACAAATGGAATAGAATAGAGAACTCTGAAATTAATTGACGTTTCTACAGCCAACTGATTTTTGACAAAGGTGCCAAGAACATTCCTTTGGGAAAGGATAGTCTGTTCAATAATGGTGCTAGGAAAACTAGATATCCATATGCAGAAGAATAAAACTAGACCTCTATCTCTTACTCTATGTAAAAATTAATTCCAAACAGATTAAAGGCTTAAACGTAAGATCTGGAATTATAAAACTACTGGAAGAAAACATAGGGGAAATGCTTCAGAACATTGGGCTGAGAAAATATTTTATGAATAAGACTTCAAAAACACAGGCAACAAAAGCAATAATAAACAAATGAGATTACATTAAAAAGATTGTGAACATCAAAAGAAGCAATCAAGAGACTGAAAAGACAATGCAGAATGGCAGAAAATACTTGCAAACTGTTCATATTCCAGGGAATTACTATCCAGAAAATATAATGATCTCAAACATCTCTAGCACAGAAATAAACAATCTAATGTTTTAAATGGACTAACGATCTGAAAAGACATTTATCAAAAGAAGACATATAAATGGCCAAAAAATATTTGAAAAAGTGCTCAGCATCACTAATCATCAGGGAAATGCAAATCAGAACCACAGTAAGATATCATCCTGCCGAGCATGAGCATGATGGTTCACGCTTGTAATCCCACACTTTGGGAGGTCAAGGTGGGTGGATCACCTGAGGTCAGGAGTTCGAGACCAGCCTGACCAACATGGTGAAACCCCTTCTCTACTAAAAATACAAAAATTAGCTGGGTGTGGTGGCGGGAACCTGAAATCCCAGCTACTTGGGAGGGCTGAGGCAGAGGAATTGCCTAAACCCTGGAGGTGGAGGTTGCAGTGAGCCAAGATCGTGGCACTGCACTCCAGTTTGGGCAACAAGAGCGAAACTCCATCTCAAAAAAAGAAAGAAAAAAAAAGACATAATCTGACCCCAATTAGAACAGCTATTATGAAAAAGCCAAAAGATGACAAATGCTGGTTAAGATGGGAAGGGGAATGCAAACATTATTGGTGGGAATATAAATTAGTATAGCCACTACAGGGAACAGTATGCAGTTCCTCAAAAAACTACAAATGAAAGTACCATATGATTTAACAATCCCTCTACCGACATTTACCCAAAGGGAAGGAAATTAGTACAGTACAGAGATATTTACACTCCCATGTTTATTGTAGCACTATTCACAATAGTCAGAATATGAAATCAACCTTAGTATCCATTAAAGGATGAATTGAAAGATAAAATGTAGTATATATACACAATGAAATACTATTTGGCCATAAAAATGTTTGAAATTCTGTCATTTGCAACAACAGGGATAAGCCTGGAGGGCATTATGTTAGGTGAAATAAGCAAAGAGCAGGGCAGGAAGTTGAACATTTCATAATCTCATGCATTTATGGAAGCTAAAAAGGTTGATCTCATAGATGTAAAGGGTAGAACAGAGGTTACTAGAGCCTGGGAGGGGTAGTTGAGAAGGAGAGAATAGGGTGAGATTTGTGAGAGAATACAAAATTACAGATAGGAGGGATAAATTGTAGTGTTCTATAGCACTATAGGATGACTACAGTTTACAATATATTATATATTTTCTAATAGCTAGTAGAGGGGATATTGAATGTTCCCAACACAATGAAATAATAAATGTTTGAGATAGTAGATATGCTAATTACTATGATTTGATGACTACATATTGTATGTATCAAAACATTGCTTTGGACTCCATAAATATGTAAAATTATTATATGTCACTTAAAAAGTTTTTAACAAGGTTCTCATGAAATGCTTTCCACTGAGACCTTTCTATTCATAACCTTGTAAACCTGCTTCCAGTGTTCTACCATAGAACATTGTTCACAGTAAATACTAAAAATAGCAGTTTCTAAAGCATTATTTGGAAGCTTAATCTTGGATAAAACAATTATTTCTAGGCCTAAGGAAGAATTGGTTCTTAATCTCTCCCAGACAGAACAAGATGTTTTAAGGCACTTTTGTTGTTAGTTGCTGTATTTGTCAGGCACCATGCTAATCAAGTTGTATACATATGTTTTTTTTTAATATTTATAGTCTCATGCAAGATGGCAATATGATTATCATTTTGTCCTTTCACAAGACTAAAGTGCAGATTAGAGATCTTAAGCCACTTGCCCTATAGTAAGCAACCATCAAGTCACGAAGCTACATTGTGAACTCAGGCTGTCCAAAGTCCATTTTACACTAATTTCCAATACCTTTGGGTATGATTTCTTACAACCAAGTGCATGCCTGGCTGAAGGCATGACTGAGGCTGAACTCCAGGCTATATTACTATTGCTACCACTTGTGCCCTGGTATAGGAACTACATCTACTTCAAGAAAGGAGCTTTTCTCCCTCCTAATATACAGAGTTACTGTATAGGTTAGTGGACTTTCTGATAGGATGGAGGACTAACTGCAAAAGGATATCCACTTTGCCTCTCTGAGTATGGAAACTTAAACTACAAGCTTATCCCTAGCACTCAACCATATTTGCTATATTATGTCATTATTTGAAAGTATTGTCGACTCAGAAATTTATAAAGATAAGGATTGACTACATCTCTAGAATAAGAACTACAAGTACTTTGTTAAATATTTAACTCAGGAATAAGAAGTATACTATAAGCTGCAAATAAATGTATTTAGTCTTCACTAAAGCTATACATTTCCTTAAAACTTAATAGTTCTGGCCGGGCGCGGTGGCTCATGCCCATAATCCCAGCACGTTGGGAGGCCGGGGCGGGCGGATCACCTGAGGTCAGGAGTTCAAGACCAGCCTGGCCAACGTGGTGAAACCCCGTCTCTACAGAAATGTAAAAACTGGCCAGGCATGATGGCAGGAGCCTGTAATCCCAGCTACTCAAGAGGCTGAAGCGGAAGAATCGCTTGAACACGGGAGGTGGAGGTTGCAGTGAGCTGAGATCATGCCACTGCACTCCAGCCTGGGTGCCAGAGCGAGACTCCGTCTCAAAAAAACAAACAAACAAACAAACAAACTTAATAGTTCCAAAATATCTAAAAGCCTTGTGTTCATTTAAAGGACCATTGGTTGAGTGTGTGCGTGGAGGGGAACAGATGGATGAACTGATCCAGCGACTCTCAGGCTGAAAGAACTGAATGTTCAGTAGTGTACTTATAGACCACATTAACTTCTTGGCAAGTGCTGCTGCTGCACATGTGGGTGGTCCATCGCTGAATATGAATGTGCTGAATATCATTTGGGCAGGGAGCAAGAGGTGTTCAAGTGAGTTGGAGAGAAGCCCAGAAGGTATGCTGTTTATCTTCTAGGAACATTTATTTTCTCCAAAACATATAACTTGAGTCAATAAAGTAGATTTAGATGTGAATAAAGGAAACTGGTTATTGAACCTGCATCACTGTGACTCTCCAGGAATAACTGAAAGTCTTGAATATGAATCCTAGAACAAGAAAAAGAATAGAACACAAATAACTGCTCTTATCACCTTGCAAGGAATCACTGGACTGGATCTGACTGCAAAGCAGGTATCTATCTGCTGGCAGTTGGATCCCAAGGCTCCTAGTAACTGCCATTGTGATACATTCTTTTAAAATAGACAGTCATTAGAATGATAAAAGAAGGAGATTTCTCAAGTAATGCTCACTTAAGTAATGTGAAATCATAAGACTTTGGTTATATCCTCTGGTCTGAATCCTTGACAGAATTTTTAACAAGAAAACCTCTATTGACTTTCTCAACTTAGAGACCTGTCACAAAATCTCTCTTGAGAAATGATGCCAGATCAGGCTGTGGGCTATCATCTGTGGAATCTCTCTCCTGACCACTTTAAGTCTGGCTTCAGGTATGCCCTTGGAACACACTCTGAACTGTTCTCATCCATTAATCATTCCTTCAGGGTGAAAGACAGAGGCCAGGTGCTTAAACAGACACCGAAAGGTTTGAGAGATGGCTTTGATTCCACTGAACTAAAAAGTTCTGTGATTCCTTCACAGATTGGTTTTATTACCACTCAATTTCTACTGAAAATTCCAAATGTGCTAAGATCTAAATAGGCCCTTAAGAATAGCAGTACTAAACATAGGATATTAATATACATAGATGTGCTTTTCTACATTCAGTTTTCTTTGTTTCATTCTTCTCTGATGTCAGTAAATATTAGAGTTTCTTTTCTCTCAGAGGAAACTGTTTGAAATTTTAGACCGTTTCTTATTATTTACAAATTAGATCTAATGCAGACTAAAAAATAATGTGAGCAAGCTGTAAGACACAGTTTTGTAACCCTACACCCTAGCTTGTTTGAGACTGATATCTCCATCTTTCCATTATTTTATACAGCAGTGACCGTCTCTGCTTACAAAATGGTAATACTCCAAAACCTGATTGATATCTTTCTGATTCAACTTTTATATATGACTTTTGCTACCAACAAATTGGGTCATTCTATATTTTTGATGTAACATTTGCTGTCTCTTCATGCAAGAAATATAATAGAGAAACAATGATATGGAGAGGGGAAATACTGTGAAGAATAACTATTTTCGCTTCCCCAACTAAAAGAAGTTTGAAGGCTAGTGGAGAAGAAAAAGGAACAAATCATTCTTGAGGAAAAATTAATTTTGCTAAATTACTTTGCATATGTTACTACAATATGCATTAGAAAAATTATATACATTATAACATTACATGGAACAAATGCCATTCACATTATGAAACACTTTCTATTCCCAAGCCTACCTTAGCTGGTAGATTTTTTTATCCGTTTACAACACAATAGTACCTTATTAAGATATAATTTAAATATAATAAAATTCATACATTTTAAGTGTGATTATTGATGAGTTTGGAAAAATATATATTGGTATGTAATCACCACAATAATCAAGATATAGATTCTGCAGAGATATAGATCTCTGCAGAAAGTTACCTCCGGCCACTTCGTAATTAGTCACCTCCACCCTTGACCCAGGCAAACAAAAATCCACTTTTCATTACTAAAGATTAGTTTTTCCTATTCAGCAAATTCATATAAATGAAATAATAAAATATGCACTTTCTGTGTTTGGTTCTTTTCACTCGACATTGTTTTTGAAATCCATCAACTTGCATGTATCAGTAGTTCTTTCCATTTTTAACAGTGAGTAAAATTCCGTTTCATGAATAGATCACAAGTTGTTCACCTGTTGATGGACATTTGGATTGTTTCTAGTTTGAGGCTATTACAAATGAAGCTGATATTAAAGTTTGTGCCTAAGTCTTTGTGTATACATATGCTTTCATTTCTATTGGGTAAATTAATTTAGTTTACTTAATAATATGCTTAAAATCTTCTAAAACCTTAGTGATTTTTTAATCTCCATATTCTATCAATCATGAATAAATGGGTATTAAAATCTTGAACTATAATTATGGAATAGTGTGTTACTCCTGGTAGTATTTTTTATTTAGGAATTTTGAGGCTCTATTAATAGATGTTCACATAATTTGAACCGTTTTGTCTTCCCTATAAATTCCTGTTGTAGTATTACCGTGTTCCTCTTTAACTCTTGTAATTATTCTATCTTGAAGTCTACTTTTTCTGATAATAGTACAGCCATGCCAGCATTTTTATGTCTGTTGTTTGAAAGCTATGTATTCCCCCATTTCCTTTCAGTCTTTTTGTGTCTTTGTATTTGAATTGCATTTCTCATAGAAAACAGTGTGTATCTTATAGATAGTTTGCATTATTTTTCCTCAATCCAGTTCTACCATTTCTGACAACTAATTGGAATCTTAAATTCATTTACATTTAACGTAATTGTTAACAGGACTGAGTTAAAGTCTGCCATCTTGCTCTTTGTTTTGTCTCTTCAATATTTCATTCATCTGTTACTCATTTCCGGGGGTATTTTGACTAATTCAAAAAAAACTTTTTACGGATATTTATATGGCTTAAAGTATGCAACATTCACTTACCGATTCTACTTAGAGTCAATATTGTACCAGTTAACATATCACATTCCATACTTCGTGCTTCTCTGAGGTCTCTATTTACTTTCCACTTCCCACATCACAAATGTAATAAATTTACAACAGTATAATTCAAATTAATTCCATCGCTTGTGCTATTGGCATGTTTTAGCTCTAAATATGCTGTGAACCATAACTTACAATGTTACTATTTTTTCTTCAAACCGGAGATTGATTGGCAGACTTATTTGTAAAGGACCAGACAGTAAATATTCTTGGCTTGAGCCATATGGTCATTGTTGCAACTACTCACCTCTGCCGTTGTAGCATGAAAGCAGCTATAGACGATACATAAACAAATCAGGGAAGGTGTGTCCCAATTAAATTTTATTTACAAAAACAGTTTGCTGACCTCAGGCTGCTATTTGTTGACCACCATTTATACAGATGTTTATCAGGAAAATTGAAAGATAAAAGAAACATAACCTTTTATCTTTATCCACTTATTTACTATATCTAATCTTCTTCATTTATTTTTATAGATCCTGGTTTTCACTGATAGCCTTTCCCTTAAGTATAAAGATCACCGTTTAGCATTTTTTGTACTGCAGTTTTGCAAACTACCAATTCTCTAGCTTTTATTTTTCATAATATGCATGTTTATTTGACTCTAATTTTTAAAGTATATTTTCACTAGACATAAAATATAAATTGACAGTATTTTCAGAAGATATTTAAAGATTTAAAGAAGTCCCATTTTCTTCTAGGCTGTATTATTTCTAATGAGAAAGTAATTGTCATGCATATCATCAGAATATCATTTTTTTTTCTGGCTGCTTTGAAAATTTTATCTTTATCATTAGTTTTCCACAGTTGGACTATGGTATTTTTACGTGTGGTTTTCTTGTATTTTTCTTGCTTTGTGCACCATGATATGCTTGGATCTGAGGGTTTGATTCAAAAATTTATAGAAAATTTCAGCTATTTTTTCTGCCCCATTCTCACTCTATTTTAGAACTTCAAGTGCACTTGTTTTCAACTGTTTTACATTGTGCCCCATGTTTTTAGGTCTCTTCTCTTTATTCTTCAACCCTCTATTTTTTTTTAATCTACCAGGTTGGATCAGCTCTTTCAATTTGTTTTCAATTTTACCAGTCCTCTTGCCTTTTCCAGTATACTATTAAGCCCACCCATAGAATTTTTCATTTCAATTATTGTGAGTTTTAGTTGTTCAATTTGCATCTAGTTCTTTTTTAGGGTTTTCTGTATGCTAAAATTTCTTATTCATTTGCTCATAAAATCTGCATTTTTCTTTAATTATTTGAACATATTTTCCCATAATACTTTGAAAATTTTTATAATAGCTACCTGAAGCTTTTTGCTACATCCAACATCTGACCCACCTTAAGGTTAGTTTTTAATAAACTACTATTATTCTGGACCGTAAGTAACATTTTCCTCTTTTCTTTGCACATCAGGTAATTTTTATTGTTTAATGAACATCATGAATAATATATTATAAATAACTGGACTGTGCTCTCTTTCACCCTGTAAAGAGTGTCAAGTTTTAGTTTAGTAGACAGTTCAATTACCTGCTGTCCCTTTTGAACCGATGTTTGCCAGCTTTTTACATTTCATTAAATGTAAAAAGTGATGAAATCTGTGGAAATCCAAGGATATTCCTAAGCTCTTCTAACTTGGTGGGACTCACCATGAAATTCTACCTCCCTCTAAATTTTAGCAGAGCTTGGTATTAGTTTTTGTTATGGAGTACCTAGAATAAGTCTTTACTCTGACATGGTTTTTATTGCTCTGACTTAATCCTTTTGGAGTTGTTTAGAATTTAAGGAGGTATAATCTATCCTGATGAGCTGAAATTCCGGCTTCCTTTAGCATTGCTAGAACTCTATTATCAATTTTCTGCTTGCAGAAATCCCATAGAGAAGAAAATGGTAAATCACCTCATCCTTGTAGAGTCTAGTCCTGAGGTAAGGATCCACACTAACCCCTATGACCCTTCTACTACAGAGTTTTTTTACTATACAATATTTTGTCCTGCGGATAGATGCTTTTGCTGCTTTGAGCTTTTAATATATGTTTCTTTAGCTTAGCCAGAAATCCAGGCTCTGCTCAGACTCTACCTTGCTATGTTCATATATAGCAAATTCCCCAAAATGGAGAGCTAGAATAATCATGGGGCTCAATTCATCGGTTTCCCTCTCACATGAAATGCAGTATTGCACTGTGTGTTTTTATTCCTTAAAATTGTAACCTCATGTAGTTTGCCCAATGTTATGGTTGTTTGTAGTAGAAAGGCTGGCTCCATCAGTATTTTCCAGATAATTTTCAAGATTTTAGTAAAGCTACAACACGGTATTCAAAAGCTTTTAACGAAGACATGAGTTGTATAATGCATGTATTTTAAAGACATGGTTAACACATATGGTTAAGTAGATAATGTTGCTTAAATTAGAAATCAAAGAAAATTAGAATAAAGAAAAAATATGCTATAACACAGATAAAATGAGTCAAAAAGTGGACAAAAATCTTTAAAACTATAAATAATGTTTTAATTTAATCTGAATAAAAATTCAGGTATGAGAGCTAAACTTCTAAATTTTCCTTCTCTTCCTATAGCTTCACTCATTGAACAAGTATTCATTGGTAGTGCTCTATGTATGAGGAATTCCTACAGATATTGGAGGGGAGATTGTAGGCAGTGAGCTCAATATGATATAGCCTTATTGTTTGATTTTACAACTATATTGTCAATTTATATGATAATTATTGAAACTTGGTATATTCTCCCTTGTTTACTCACAAAAGAATCTATTAACGTGCCTGCAAAAAAAAAAAAAAAAAAAAAAAAAAAGACGTTTTCAAAGGTTTCTGTACTTTGAAACGAATTAATGCATTTACTTGTGAACTAATATTGCACTGGAGTTGTGTTGCCAATATAGCAGTAAATGAAAGGCTAACAAGCAGGAATAAGTGCTTGTTAAGAGAAATCTTAATGGCCTGAAATATTCATTCAATAAATGGACTGATGTTTGCTCCTATGAAACATACATTATGATGTGGATGTAGTCAACAAACAGTTACATAATTTTTGGGTTTGACAATATTCTGAAGACAATCTCTGAGAGATGACATATATTAAGATTTGTAGAACAAGAAAAGGCTAGTCGTACCAAGACCAGAGAAGAGGATTCCAAAACTAGAATTTTCTCTTTTACCCCTAAGTTCCTCCAGTCACCTCACTTACACCATAGGCCCAGAGAAAACTGACAATACAGTGAAACACTGATTTTTTAGTGTCAATAACTCCCTATCATGACTGACAGGTCAGAGGAAGGATGCCAGGTCCTTCCCCTTATATCCTCATAAGACCTGTCCCCTTATGTTATATTGGCATCGACTCAAGTCTTAATACTGAATTATTATGAATAAAATATTTTAAGCATTACTTGTTTACAAAAAAAACAGACTTGATTAGGTCTTTATTCATCCTTTCTTCTTTCTCATATTCCATTCTTTTCTCCCAGATTCATCTCTTTCTTGCTTAATTCCAACAACCAAGAATTTTTTTTAAAATAATCTTTGTAAGATCAACTTTTAGGAGTATTTTTATCGTGTCCTCACAATTAAATGTACATTTATTTGCATGCAAAATTCTTTTTCAATGTGTTTTATCTTTAATATTTTGAAAACGTAACTCCATTATCTCTCTGCATGTCAAGTTGCATGAAGTTTAATGTCTATATAATTCTAAATCCTGTATAAATGATCTACTTTATCTCTACAAATAGCTTTTTAAACATTTTTGTACTTGATATTTTAAAATTCATTTAAATTTATCAGAGCATGTAAATTTTTCTCCCAACCTATTGCTGCTGTCATTCCATGAGCCACATCACTCAGAGGTCTAGCCAATATGGTGTGGCTGTGTCCCCACCCAAATCTAATTTTGAATTCCCACATGTTGTGGGAGGCACCAGGTGGGAGGTAACTGAAACATGGGGCAAGTCTTTCTCATGCTGTTTTCCTGATAGTGAATAAGTCTCATGAGATCTGATGGTTTTAAAAAAGAGGAGTTCCCCTGCACAAGCTCCCTCTCTCTCTTTGCCTGCTGCCATCCATCTAAGACGACATGACTTGCTCCTCCTTGCCTTCCACCATGATTGTGAGGCTTCCCCAGCTACATAGAACTGTAAGTCCAATGAAACCTCTTTCTTTTGTAAATTTCTCAGTCTCGGGTATGTCTTTATCAGGAGTGTGAAAACGGACTAATACACTATGCTTTTCACTTTCTAATTGAAAAAATATCTGTTTTTTTTAAATTTAATTTTATTTCTGCATTTGGTCTTTTACTTCCTTATGGGTTTCCTGCTAAGCAGATATTTATTCTTTTGTCCTTCACATCTCTCACCACTTGACTTATCTTTGTGTCCCCTACTGGGAGGGTTCCTCTACGATATCTTTCAAACTACTTATTCCTGTCTTGTGCCTATTCTGCAATTTAGTCTAGTAATGTAGTTATTTATATCAACTGTTATATTTGTATACCCATTGTCATCAATTTCTTTTCTGCAATGCTCTTTTTTCTTCTTCATGTTTTTTATATCCTCCCTGCTTTCTTTGAGGATGAAATTTTATGTATTTAAAACTCTTACTTTCTGTTTCTTAATACTCCTGCCTAATGTGGAATAGATTATTCCATTTGTCTTCTTTCTTTCATAATTGTTTTCCTCCGGATTTTGCAGATTTTATTCCTGTGAGAGCCCTAATTGCCTTGTACCATCTATGAGAGTAAGGATGACCTAGGCTCTTGCTTGTGTTCCTTAGGTAAAGAGAAGGAGTGATTCAGGATGGAGAGATCTGGTTGCAGTATCATTTTTACCATTTTCTATCTTCTCTTCCCTCTACTCTTCAGTTTTCTCCCTCCAGTTCTCCCAGTTTAAAATACTCTAGGTCCAGGCCCTGCTGTTATCTTAGGTTGGCCTGCCTCTTGGGTGTGGTCTAGCTTGAGGGAGTGTGAATGGAGATGTGAGGAGAGGAAGAACAGTAGAAACTCTGAGAGCCAACCACCCTGGCTGCCCTCATTTCTATACACTGTCCATTCCAGCTATGGTTCTCTCTCAATTTTTCTCCAAATATTTCAAGTTAGAATTGCTGCTTTTCTGCTCCTTGGTAATGTCAGGCAATAAGCCATCCAGAATAATATACAGAGGGGAAAAAGCTCACCTAAAATGCAAAGTTCTCTCTCAGACTAGCCACAAAATATTGTCACTGGCCTCATTGGCTCCAGCCTAATTATCTTACCGCACTTCTCTTCCAACCAAAGCTCAACTGTGCATTGATTACTTACTTTATCTCTGAAATCTGTCATTCTGCCCATCTCTGCCTTTTTGGAGGGGCATTTTCAATTGTTGTGTTACTCAGACACAAAGTAGCTTACCTATGGCTAAATCTGGAAATCTTCTCATCTTACTTTTATATGATCATATTGCTTTGTTTTTAAAACACTCACATTGATTAGCTTATCTAATAATCCTAAAATTATGTGAGTCATGGGAAGCAGATTTATCATCTCCCATTCGACAGATAGAGGAAGCAAGGCCACAAAGAATTAAATGGCTTGCACAGAGTTAATCTGTTAGAAGATGTTAAAATCTTTCATTCATGGGAGAACTTTCTTTACATACAACCAAGAATAAAAGACAGCTGTACCCACAACAGATTATCCACAAGAGTTCCATGTGGACTAGAGGAGTTCACGTAATTTTCTCCATGTTGTAATTTGATACTGTGATTTCTTTTTTTAAAAAGATTTTTGGGGCATATGTGTAGCTTTTGACATGGGTATATTGCATAATATACCCATGTAAAATTGCCTTCTAGTGTACCCATCATTCAAATAGTGAGCATTGAAATGTTTCCCAATGTGTAATTGTTTAACCCTCACCTCCCTTTCTCTTCTCTCATTTTGGAATCCCCAAAGTCTATTATTTCCATCTTTATGTCCATGTGTATCCATCGTTTAGGTCCCATTTATAGATGAGAACATTGGTATTTGATTTTCTGTTTCTCAGTTATTTCACTTAGAATAATGGCCTCCAGCTTCATCCACGTTGCTGCAAAGGACATGATTTCATTAATTTTTACGGCTATATAGTATTCCTCATATATATATAACACATTTTTTAATCAAGTCACCTATTAATTGATACTTAGTTGGATTCCATGACTTTGCTATTGTAAATAGTGCCGTGATAAACATACAAGTTGAGGTATCTTTTTTATATAATGATTTCTTTTCCTTTGGGTAGATACTCAGTAGTGGGACTGCGGGGTTGAATGGTAGTTGCGCTTTAAATTGATCTTTAGCATTGCAATGCTTTAGTTTTAAGAGAGTCCAATAGTAGATTTTTGATAGTAACATTGCTCTGAATCTTTTATTGAAGAAATTATATGATTTTATAATGAAGAAAATGAGTAATGAAAATAAATTAAGGAGCCATCAAACTGCTGTAAAAATAATAAAAATTTTAATTGAAGTTTTTATTTAAGTATGATATGAAATATAAATACCTCATCATATGTTTACTGGAGAAAAATAATTTTTTAAAAAAATATATGAATTTAAGTCAAATATGAAGGTATATATTTTAGTAATAAGTGATAGCATTAACTTCGTTAAGTGATATTTACATTTTTATCCCTAATTTTCCAGATTTTTCATGGACTCTCTTATATTTTATCTGGCTTGATTATTCAAATATTCCTTTATCATCACTAATAAAAGAGTCACTGACATGTGTCAAAAAGAGTTTGAACTATGTTATTCTTGGCTTCCTGGTCCTCTGTTAGTTTATCTGTCAAAGGAAGGTGATACCATCTCTTCTGCATATGTAGTAGGGTTGTTGGAGATGATAAGGGTATGTGTGGAATCACTTAGTAAACTACAGAAGGCTATACATAGAATTGTTAGGACACATTATCATTTTCTGCTTAAGATTATTTTGCAATACAACTGCAACTCATAAGCTTGCTAAAATATTGGGATCCACTAGTCCACCTGTTATCATCATAAATAAAATTCTAATAAATTTAGCAAAATTCTGGCCTTGAGAAACTTTGATTTGACATTGAAATTTCTTGTCTTTTAGAGTTATCACAGGCAATTTTACTGGCAATCATTTTTCTTTTTCAAAGTATGTTTAGACTGCTCTTACTTCTGATAGTTATTAATGATTTTTCAACAATATTATTTTGCTCATTTTTAGACATTATTAACAAAGAAATATCTAGCTGAATAGCAATAAATAAATAAATAAATAAATACAAACACTGCCAAAGACTAAAATATATTTTCTATCTGTCACTATTAATTCAATCCAAAATTAGAAAGAAAAAAGATAAACCACTTTATTTTTGATGTGGAGTCAAATCTCCTTTAGTAGCTGTTTCTTCCCACTTATTCTTCAGGAATAAGAAATGCTAGATTGCTCCAACATCTTGTTTTAGGTGATATAAAAATCCTCAGTCATTTTGAAATTCTTTATATACTGAACATGGAGAAATTGGTAGTTTCAATATGTCAATACGAATATTGTCATATGCCAAAAGGAAAACACAGGATGTGAAATCCTAGCTCAAATATTTCCAAACTAAAGGTGAGAGTAGCAGTTACAGGCAAAATTTTGCTTTGTAAAACCCTATTTGGCAGGATGAAGGAAAGGGATTAAACTATGAAGGATTTCTTTAGTTAATATTTCAATAGATATAGCAGTTTCATTCCTATGTAGGCTATGTTCAAAAAGGACCCCCAGTGGCAGGAAATGCTGGTAGTTGTGGCAGAAAAACCCTAAGATGACTCCCAATGATTCCTGTCTCCTGTTTTTCATATCTTTGCATAATTCCTTCAGTGCCAGGGAAAAACCGTGACTTCTTTCTGATTAATAGAATCTAAAAACTGTGACAGAATGTCACTTCTGTGATTGTATTATGTACATAAGATTCCAGTTTAGCAGACTGGAGCTAGAGATTCTTCTTGTGGGTTTGAAATAAGCAGCCATTTTTGAGAAGCCCGTGGGACAAACTATTGAGGGCAGCTTCTTGGACCTGCAGGCATATTCTAGGGTCTCAGGGTAGGTCCAGCAAATAGCCAGCAAATGCCAGGGCCTCTATCATACAACACAAGGAAATTAATTCTTTCCGTAACTTGAATAAGCTTGGAAGGTATTTTTCCCCAGCTGAGCCTCTATATAAGAACACAGCCCAACCAACAGTCTGATTGCAGTCTTGTGAGATCCAGAGCAGAGGACCTAGCTAAGCCATGCTTGGAATCCTGACACATAGAAACCGTGAGACAATATGTATGTTATTTAAAGCTTTTGACTCTGTAGTAATTCTTTATGCAGAAATAATAACCAACAGAGCACCATCAATTTTATTATGTTTAGCATTAAAATATCTTGAGTCACTAATCAAACCTCTTATCATCTATCTTTTGAAATTATTCTGAGACTCTAAATGTTCATGGCTCTGAAAAAGGGGTATAATAGTATTGGTGCAAGATTTACACAGATAAAGCTATAGTTCAAGGATTTTCCTTGGCAATCTCATTTTAATTTCATTGCACTATTTTCAATAAAGGCAACATATATATATACACACACATATAGTATATATATGTATATATACACACATATATGTGTATATATAATGCAATTTAATCTTCTTAAAATAAAATATATACCCACAACATTAATTGACAGTGAAGAAATATGATTATTTTCAATGATATCCAAGCAGAAAAAAATGTGTAAAATTATTGGGAAGTGTCCTCAAAAAGAAGAAGCATGCTTCACTTTTGGAGGAAATGTGGAATTAATAGCTGCAATTTAAGTAGTCAGAGTTATAAGATGTACCATTTATTGATGGTGGTTGAGGATTAAGAGGGAAGAAGTCTGAATTCCCAAGGACTTTGTGGAGCAGAACCATCGTATTACTTTCTGAAATGATACATCACTTAACTTGACTGAAATAATTTTCTAGACTGTTTAAATAATGGTTAAGCCATGTTTAAATCCTGGTTATTTGGAGTTTATTTACATGTTCAGAGAGAAGCAGTTACAGCAGTAATCATTAATTTGTGAATCATAAAATATTATCACAGCCTGCACCTGTGTATTTGGTTGAAGAACAATGATCAACATAACCCTGGTAAAGTCATACGCAAAAGTCACTATAACTGTAGCACAGAGATACACAAAAGGCTAGTATTTCAGAATAAAGAAATATGTGAAGAAAGGCAGAGTCCTACAAATGTGTGATGATTTGGGGGAAGCAGCATAGTCACATTTGAATTGAATTTGGAATAACTGGTAGAACTGAAGTAGAGATTATGCTACATATTTTATTTGATATATTAATGAGTGCTTTGAAGAATTATGACAGTGAAGAATTTGCATATCATCCTATAGGCAATGAACAGAGTCAACCTTTCTCACTTAAGATAGGCTAGGTTTTCTAGGAAAATAAAGCCCAACAATATGAAAATTTCAGAGATCAGATAAAAGGAAACTGCAATGTCCCAGAAGAGAATATAAGGCTTAAGAAGTGCAATAGATATAAAAACAAAATTACTTCAAGATGCTATGCACATGTAAAACTGGCAAAGTTTTTCAGAGAAAGTTTTTTTTGTTCTCTTTCTGATGTTTAATCTTGTACCTTACACTTAGTAAGTAGACAGGAAATACTTGTTAAATACATTCCTGATTGTAAAAAACAACTCAGTTGAGGGTATATATTGGTGGTTTTATACTCAATTATAATTTATGGCTATGCAATAAAAAATCTATTATATATATACACTGTTATCTTTTGAGAAAAAAAAAAAAACCTCCTTTAGTATCTTTCGTTTAAAAGAATCTTAAAATGTCTCCATTGATAAAATTCCCAAATGTTTTACAAGTCTAAGTATATATAACTGTGTACATGCACTTTCTGGAAGTTAGAAGGGCATTCTACTTTTGTCTCCTGGATTATATGGGGAACACTGATTACCATTTTATTTTGCTCTTATATTCTTTTATCTAAAACCATGTAATAGGCCGGGCGCGGTGGCTCAAGCCTGTAATCCCAGCACTTTGGGAGGCCGAGACGGGCGGATCACGAGGTCAGGAGATCGAGACCATCCTGGCTAACACGGTGAAACCCCGTCTCTACTAAAAATACAAAAAAACTAGCAGGGCGAGGTGGCAGGCGCCTGTAGTCCCAGCTGCTCGGGAGGCTGAGGCAGGAGAATGGCGTGAACCCAGGAGGCGGAGCTTGCAGTGAGCTGAGATCCGGCCACTGCACTCCAGTCTGGGCGACAGAGCAAGACTCCGTCTCAAAACAAAACAAAACAAAACAAAAAAACCCATGTAATAAATCCATATGCTTAGACTATTGCATTTAAGCAACTAGACAAAAAAGCTAATATAAAAATTATGCTTTTTTCACATTATTTATTGTCTTGCCTGACTTGTCAAGAAATCTTAGTCTCCTGACACCCATAAACATTTCAATAAAAACATAATGTCAGAAGCAAGTCTGTTAAAGTGAAGAAATACGAAGAAAGTGTAGTTAGTGGGAACATAATTAGAATAGCTTAGAGCTAACATCTTGATTGCTAAATATTTAGAAATATCAATTAGAACAATTTGAAAGACACAGATAATTTAAAACTTTATAAATAAACATTGCATTTTGCTGCAGATTACCTGGGTCTTCATGTTCAAAAAAAGAATAAAAGTGCATCTTCATTAATCTGTAGTGCTGTCAACAGAATCTACCAGTAGATTCTGTCATCTGGTTTCTTATATAATCAAGCTGCTGGAAACATCTTTTCTCTGCTATATTATGTAATGGGCATAACATTCCAATGTTGAAGCATCCCTTGTGGTTGGTTTAAGCCAATGTGTAGCTTAAAGCTACACAATCTACTGATGTAGGTGACCTGAGACCTCCCAGATTGATTTTCCGCACTGACTGCCTCTTGCAGTTGTACGCTTGTTCCAGCTGGCCTTTTAGGTGGTAAAAGCAACCCCTTCTTACAACTTTGCTGAGCTATAAGACACATGCACCCATGTCTCCAGGGTCTAGCCTGCTTAGTGTGATAAAACTGAGGACAGTTGACAAAACTGTTCTATTCATCACGTATAATTTTTAAGAGAGGGGTTCTTTGAAATAGTGAGTTGTAACGTGTATTTGTTATCTAAGACTGCCATAACAAACAGCCACAAACTGGATGGCTTAAACAAACAAACAAACAAAAACTATCTTCTCCCAATTCTGAAGGCCAGAAATCTGAAACCAAGGTCCTGGCAGGACCCTACTTCCTACTTCTATAGAGACTCTAGGGGAGAATATATTCCTTGCCTCTTACAGCTTCTAGTGGCTCCAGGGGTTCTTCAGATTGTGGTTGCATTACTGCATACTCACATTGCCTCCTCTTCTCTCTTAAAACTCCCCCTGCCTCTCTCTTATAAGAATATATGTTATTGCATTTGAGACCCACCCAGATAATTCAAGATAAGCTCCTCCTCTCAAAATCCTTAACTTAATTACGTATGTTGCCTTGTAAGTTAATATCCACAGTTCCCAGGGATTAGGACATAGACTTACCTTTTTCAGAGGGCACTAACTAGCTTCCTAAAATATATATGATGTATTTTCAACTTAAGCCATCCTTTTACTCTCTCTGTATTCACTTTTTTTCTAATTTAAAAATTATTTTCAGAAATTTTCTTTCATTGAATCATTAACTCTTTTGTTCATCCTTCATCTATTTAATCACTCTAGAGTTACTGGTTTTCTTTTCGAGATCAAGCAATGTGATGGGAAATAATGGGGTATAACATAGAATGATATTCAGTCATACCATGAAAACATAAGCCCAGATATTTTGAAGTATTGAAGAATATGTTTTTCCAGAGTTAAATATTGAGACATTTTGAATCTTTGATAAACTGAAATGCATATTCCAGTTAAATCCTGTGCTATAATATTACAGAACTATTAAAATGGAAATATTTATGTCTACATATTAATATATAAGTAATATAGGTAATACTTGGAATTTCAAATTTACAAATGCGCTTATTCTAATAAATCAATATGCTACATTAACCTTTAGAACTTGTAAAACATAGCCCATCGTAGAAGATGAAAAATGGCATCTGGGTTTCTACTAAAGCTCATGAAGCTCACTTAAACCACATAAAACTGCTGTGACTTCACCATTAAAATATGAATACATAAAACGTATACAAATGCAAAGTATTTTTTAGTATTATAGTTAATTATCTTTAACATAGATAGTATACTACAAGCTAGGCTCATCACAGTTTCCAAAATACCTTGGCTTACTTTCTTCTTTTTCCTAGCAGGAAACTAGTCTCACACTTCTTCTGACATCTAAGTGAACACAACTTTATTCTTTTAGCCCTTACTTTAACATACATCATAAACACAGAATTCTAAAAGAAGAAAGAAAAGAAGAATAATCTTTTAAGATTTCCTGTGAGTTAATACAGGTATAGATGTCATTGCCTTTTAGTTCGATTCTATACATTTTGGTGTATAGTTAGATCAAGTCTACTTTGGGATGACTATGCATAATTCATGGTAAATGGAAGAGTAAAATAATTGTACAAAATAAAATTTAAAATGTTTTCAGTTAATTTGAGTCTCAGCAGTAAAAAGCATTATCTTGAAAGATTTGTTTTGTGCATTAAAAATATATGGATCTTTGTATACTTCTATTCCATGGCTCTCTTATGTTAGATTCGAAATTTTGAGTTATGAGAAATTCATAAGGAATACTAATCCTGATATGCTTTAGTAGATGAACTAATTGGTGTTTCAAAGTTTCATCCAGACATCTGATATGCTTTCCTAGATTAGACTAGCTAATATTACATTTCAGAAAGCAAAAATGGCTAAAGGCAGTTCATAATTAGAAACTTCCCTCACAAGTTAGAAATTATCACTTATAATTTATGTTATTAATAAGTTTTAAGTCTGGAACATTTTAATCACTTTTATGACTTCTTTTTAGATAATACACAATGTCCAGTTTCTTTTTTTACTACTATGAACATTTCAACTATTACAACTAACTACCTATGACAAAAAAAAAAATGAGGAGTATTTTTTTAATGCATTCCTAATTTGTCACTCAAAAATAATGTGCAGTATATAGATTATAAAAACAATGTAAATAATTACATAAGTCATAATACAGACGGAATGTTTAAAAGACAATGACATCAAAAGTCAATACTTCTCCCTAATTTACTATCTGTCAGATACAACTCTACTGCTTTTTCTTGGAATATTTGTAAACATATGGCCAAAGACAAAATTGAAAGTTATCATATATTGAGAGGTAGTAAATAAATACATACATAAATAAGCAAATAAATAAAAGAAAAAAATTCTGGTAATAAGAAAACCAGAGCAATTATCTATTCACATGAGATTTGAAAAGAAAAAAAAAAATTTGCAACTTGATCTAATTAAAGCCAGCCAACACCACAGTGTGTCTCATTATTACTGAAATACTCTAAATAACTGATATGGTTTAGCTCTGTGTCCCCACCTAAATCTCATGTGGCATTGCAATCCCCACACGTCAGGGGAGGGCCCTGGTGGGAGGTGATTGGATCACGGGGGTGGATTTCCTCCTTGCTGTTCTCCTGATGGTGAGTGAGTTCCCATGAGATCTGATGGTTTAAAAGTGTGTGACACTTCCCCCTTCACTCTCTCTCGCTCTTTCCTGCCACCATGTGAAGTAGGTCCTTGCTTCGCCTTTGCCTTCTGCCGTGATTGTAAGTTTCCTGAGGCTTCCAAGTCATGCTTCCTGTTCAGCTGGCAGAACTGTGAGTCAGTTAAACCTCTTTTCTTCATAAATTACCCAGTCTCAGGTAGTTCTTTATAGCAGTGTGAGAATTGACTAATACAATAACCAACCTCCTCCTCACTAACTCTACTAGAATTCAGATAAACTTCTATGTAATTTTGTAGGCCCGTGCACCCTTTTTACTATTAAAATAAATTTGACTTAAAAATAAATGTGTAGAAGCTCTAACTTGAGTAGTCAATCTGTTCTATGCTCCATTGATTTACAAAGTGTTTTCATTCTTAAATTGACATAGCTCTAAACTCTCTTGGTCAAAAAAACAAAACATATAAAAAGAAAATATCTGGAATCCTACCTGTTACAAGAAAGCTGCATCTCCCAGCTCCAGCTTCATTTATGATGCTACAGTTATAAACTCCATAGTTTTCATTGGAAAGACTCTTCACAGGGTACTCTGTGTATTCCTGAGAGTCAAATTGACCCGTCCGTAATAATTTATTGCCCAAGCGCCACTCGTAGGTCAGCACCCGTATTGGATAGGCTCTCAGTACTCTGCAGCTCATAGTGACACTTCGATCCTGTCCTTGCCGGATTTCCAAGAATGCTGGTTCCACTGCAGGGGGATCTGTAGAAAAGATATGTAAAAACAGATGAAAGATGTGACTTGCAATAAGCCAAAAGCTACTCTTATTAGAAGAAGCCATTTTTAATAACACATGCAGCAATACAGGAGGAGTGTAAGAAGTGAATGAAGAACACATTTAAGCCCAGAAATTTTAGCTTGGGTTGGGAAATGTGATTTCCTGAGGGTAGGAAGTAAATGAGTCTCCTTGCTTTACAAATGCATTTGCAGGTGAAACTACTAGAGCTGACTGATCCTTCTTACCTCTTTCAGCAAATATTTTTAAACTTACCTATTAATTCTAATATTATCAATATTCTCCTTTTTTGTGTGTTTGGGGCCCTTTGTCTAAAAGTGGTAAGAATTCCTTTTTTAATGTACAATGAAAAGATTCCTCTCTTCATTCACTTCATGGTCTAATACCGAAGGCAGCTATTTAAAAAGCTAATTTACAAAACTGTATGAAAAATTATTCTACAGTGCTAAGTAAATAAGAATTGGATGACAGTATGAGAGTTGACCAGGCAAGTATGTTACAAAAATGATACTCAGCTGTGTCTTCAAGAATGTACAGGGAACGGTCAGGTGAGTAAGCAGTAAGAGAAAGTATTCCAGGTAGAGAGATGTGTACATTCAAAGGTACAAAATCTGAAGAGGAAGGGATGTTCAGAGAAATGCAGATGGATTAGCATAGCTGATGCACAAAAGAAGACCATAAGCGCTTGGGGGGAAATAAAGATGGAAAGAAAGAGACTCTATTCAAGGAATGCATTTTCTTGGTATTGAGGAGATCTTCTAAAATTTTTAAATAAAGGATTTATATGATCAAATTAATTTTTTTTTTTTTTTAGGAAAAATATTGTGGTACACAGGAAAAGCAGAAACCACAGAGGGAAGAGACGAGTTGCAAAAAAATTAAATCACTGGTGAAAGCCTGAACCAAGGTGAGGTCAGTGGGACCAAAAATGATGCCTTAGGCAATGAAGTGGATAATAGTGCCAGTCATGAAGACAGCGAGGAAAAGGAGAGGTAGATTGATGTATATTTAATGTGTCAATTTTATGCATCTGTCAATCACACATCCAGAAGCAGTGTTTCTTCATTTCCAAATATATGGGTCACGTTTTATTTTCTCTTTGCTTTTGATTTTTTGCTTAACTGAACTGTAGTCAGATAAAATAGTCCACATTTTCAATCCTCTGAATTTGTTAACACTTGCTGTATGACACAATATACAAAAGATTTCTGTTCTTGGTGTGCCCGCTAAGAAGGAATAGTCTGCACTTTTGAAGTGTGATATGTATCTATTGGGCCAAGTCTAATATCGAGGAGTTGTCCAAATCGTCCATATAGTTGTTTATTCATTTATTTTTTGCCTACTTATTCCAGTTGAATTAATTCAGAAGAGTATGTTAAACTCCTCTAAAAAAAGTTATAAGTTTTAGATACCTAATTTAAAAAATTCTCCTTGTAGTTCTGCCTCCTTTTTGCTTTACCTGTTTTGAGGCTATGCTATTAGGTAGATATGAATTTAGAACTGGTTTATGTTGTCCATGAGTTGAATATTGAATATTTTATTACTATAGTCTCTTTTGTCTCCAGCAATGCTATATATGTGTGTGTGTGTGTGTGTGTGTGTATATATACACATATATAGTCTAACATTATTATAGTTACATTGGCATTTATTTTGTTAGTATTTGCATGTGATATTTTTCCATCCTTTTAATCTTATACTTTCAATATCTTTGTAAGTATTCCTATTCTTATACTTTCAGTATCTTTAAATTTTACAAGCATCTCTTTTAAACATCATGAGCTTATGTTTTATTTTTTAGGATATGTTTTAAGTCTGTCAATCGTTTTTCAACCCAGAGAACTTATTAGCACTTTATTCACTGACATTTACTGTAACTACTTATTTTGTACTTTTATTTTATTGCATTTTTGTATTAAATTTACTGTAACTTATTGTGTACTATTTGTTTTCTGCTACTTTTTATTGCCTTCTTTTAGACGGATGGATTACATTATCATTCTGATCTTTTTGCTGCTACTACTTGAAGATTTATTTACTGTTTCTATTATTCTGATTATCTCAAAGTTTGCAACATGCATACTTAAGTTATCCAAAAACATCAATCAATACCCTTATTATACTACTGAAGAAAACAATAATCTAAGGATAATTTATTCCTTTTATTCTCATTCTAACATATGTTACTGAGTCATGAATTTCAATTCTCTTTTTTTAAATAAAAAGTCTATTGTACATAGTCGGGCGTGGTAGCTCACGCCTGTAATCCCAGCACTTTGGAGGCTGAGGAGGGCGGATCATGAGGTCAGGACTTTGAGACCAGCCTGGCCAACATAGTGAAACCCCGTCTCTACTAAAAATACAAAAATTAGCCGGGCATGTGGCATGTGACTGTAGCCCCAGCTACTCAGGAGGCTGAGGCAGTGGAATCGCTTGAACCCAGGAAGCAGAGGTTGTGGTGAGCCGAGATTGCGCCACTGCACTCCAGCCTGGGAAACAGAGCTAGACTCTGTCTCAAAAAAAAAAAATTCTATTGTACATTATAGTATAATATTGTATACCTATAGTATTTTTAAAAACGTCCAGATATTTGCTAGCGTACTTGCCCTTCATTCCTTTTTTCATTGTAGACTTTCCATCTGTGACCACTTTCCTTGTTTCTGAAGTTATCATTTAGATCTATCATATCTTTAGTGAACTCTTTGATAATGATTTTCTAAAAAATATATTTTAGTTTGTGGGGCTGGGAAACCAAGAGCTCTTAACGCTATGCCCAAAGACTGAAGTTCTCTATAGGAAACTATACACACGCAATAGTGTTACGTTTTCCTGAGGAAATCCAAGACTTAGCCACTCATAAGCATGCAATAATCCATGATTAGTGATGTGGAGAAGTAAATAAAGGTTCCAAAGTGTATGTATGTATGTATTTACGTATGTGTGTGTATACATGTATGTTATATACATACACACATATACATACATATATGTATATATACATATATGTGTACATGAAATATAATTTTCATTTTTCATATGTATGTATATGCACATATACACATATGTAGAATTTGTGTGTACATATACATATATTGAATTATACATATTATGTATAACATACATATATGTACATATAAGTTAAAATACATATATATTTTAGTATTTTATATATAAATATAAATATGTTTTATATATACATACATGTATGTGTATATATATTTAATGTTTTATATATACATATATGTGTATGCATACATATATACACACACACACATTAAACATTAAAAGGTGTTTTCTTTGTAGGTTGTCAGGCTTTGTTCTTTCAGGGCACCATTATATAATTCCACTGTCTTCAGATGGCCCTTGTTGGTGTAAAGAGGTCAACTCAAAGTCTTACACTTTGACATGAATGTCTTTTTTTCCGCCAGCCACTTTCAAAATATCTGTGTCATTGCTGTTCTGCAGTTTCAATATACAGTTCCTAGGGATGGGTTTCTTTTTCACTTATGGGTTTGAAATTTGTTGGGCTTCTTAAATCTGTTAAGTTTGCTGTCTTTCATCTGAAGTAATTTTGGAAAATTCTCATCATTAGTTGTTTAAATAACACCTCTATTTCCTTCTTTATATCCTCATTAGATGATCCTGTTCATTCTGTTTTTGATGTCTTTTAACCCCTTTTCAAATTTTCCACTTCTTGATTTTTCTGAACTGCATTATGAATAAATTCGTCTGAGCTAATTCAGTTCATTAATTCTTTCTCCAATCCTACTTAATCTGCAAAATATATATTGTGTTTTTAATTCCAATAATGTATACTTCATTTATTCCTTTTCTGTGTAGTTATTTTGTACACCTGCCATACCACATTTTTGTATGTTTCCACTACATGAAAAAGTAGTTAAGTTTATCTTACCCTTCTGTAAACAAAGTAATTGTTTTATACTGCCTGATAATTTTTTTTTTTTTTTTTTTTTTTTTTTTTTTTTTTGAGACGCAGTCTCATGCTGTCACCCAGGCTGGAGTGCAGTGGCATGATCTCGGCTCACTGCAAGCTCCGCCTCCTAGGTTCACGCCATTCTCCTGCCTCAGCCTCCCAAGTAGCTGGTACTACAGGCACCCGCCACCACGCCCGGCTAATTTTTTTATTTTTAGTAGAGATGGGGTTTCATCGTGTTAGCCAGGATGGTCTCGACCTCCTGACCTTGTGATCCACTCACCTTAGCCTCCCAAAGTGCTGGGATTACAGGCGTGAGACACCGCACTGGGCCACTGCCTGATAATTTCAACTGAAGTTTTGAGGAAGTTTTTCTGTTGGTTTTCTTTCAAAGTACTGTCGTCCTGTGTGTTCTTGATTACTTTAGATAAATTTGATTCTATGCTATTCATTGCCCTTTAAAAATATTTATAGGCTATTTCAATGACTAAAATGATGGTTTCTTTCTCCAGAGAAAATTTGTGTCCTCAGGCAACTATAGACATCACTGTCTAGGATCACATTTAAGTGCATGACTTCAGGCTAATTTGAATTATCAAGTGACTTGAATTTGAGTTAAAAATCCATATAAAGGTCAACTATCAACTATAATTTCAAGAATGGATTACCACATCATCCCATCCTGTTCATTTCAAAGTCACACATTTCTTGCACTCCCTTAGGAGTGGGAATGTGTAGATTGGGTTTACTTCTGCTTTAATCCTACCCTACAGATATAATCCTTTGAGTTCCAACTTCTTGGCAGAAAATTCTACCAACAAATCCCTCCCCTAGTGAATACTCTGGGTTTGAAGTTCTGCACCCTTTGCCCAAAGATGCCATCAGAATTGAAGCTTAGATTTGTCCATGTTCAACAAATATCCTCAAGGCAAATGTAACTTCATTTTACTTCTTTCATTAAATTCGACAAAGTAATTTTTCAAATAAACATTTTAAATGTTTTTAAACTTAATTTTACAATATTGTCCAGAATTTTTAGTTGTTTGCATTGGAGAGGTTTTACATAATATTTTGTCTATTACATGCCTACAAGCATGTATCTCATTGTCAAGGGAAAATATGAATCTAAAACTCAGAAGAAAGGACTGACCGAAGGTAACCGTTATTAAGATAGCTCAGAGTGAATACAGACAAAAATAAGTAAAATGCCAAATATGGACTTTATTCTTCAATATAATCACTTATGGGGTTAGAGAAAAATAAAAGCTTTTAAAGGAGAATAATCATAAACAATCAATGAGATGTGGGGATCCAGAGTGTTGTGTTACAAAAATTAAAGGAGCTGCATATTTTAAAGAATATGAGTGGTCAAAAGTACCAAATGCTATCAAAAACCAAGTTAAGACTGATGATATATAAAATATATGTTTTTTCTTTGACAAGTTTAGTACCATTAAGGAATATAGTAAAAGCAGTTTTTCTGTGTATTATACATAATTTGAGTTTGGGGTATGTGAATTGATGGTTAAACTGTGAAAATAATGAGTGGTAACTGTTCAAGAACACTGTCCATGATTTTAAAAGATAATTATTTATGTTGATTCTACCTTAAAATATTTTAGGAGCTTATAAATTTGTCACTATATCCACTACCACTGCCATTATTTCTCACATGGACTACTACAAATTCCCTGCAGTGGACTTGTAATAGGTCAACGTACTCCTTTTGTTCTCTCATTCTTCTGAGATTTTTCAAATGTGCGTTTAACAGAAAAATCAGCTCATGTTACTTTCCTGTTCAAAAAACTTTATGGACTCACCCCTGCTTGCTATTCAGGACTTCAAGGTCCTGCAAGTTCTGGCTCTGCCCATGTTCTCAACCATTCTTGTCTTGATGACTATGTCCCAAACACATAAGTTTTCTTCTTGTTTCTACATGACAAGACTTTTGTAGACTTTAGACCTCTAATTTGTTCTTTCTGTCTGAGATGTTCTTTCCTTTGGTTTTTCAATAGCTCGCTCATTCTCATTATTCAGATTTTACCCCTTCAGAAAGCCCATCTTTGATGATAAGTTGGTAAAGTAACTTCTCCCATGGTTAATTTTTATTTATTATTGCATGTATTTTCTGCATATATTCATTATTTGTTCATATCTTGTTTATGTAAGCTCCATTACAAAGGGACCTAAAATTATCCAATCATTGTTGCATCCCATGTGTCCATCACAGTATCTGTCATTATAGTTGGTGATATATCATTATTCATTGAATAAACGAATACATGAGTGGTGTTAAAAGAATAAAGATGTATACATTTTCTTCAAAATTCCTCCCATCAAGACCTGGAGTTTACGTTCATTTCATTAAGTCTGGATGGGCTCTGTGATTATTTTCACTATTAGAACACAGAGCAGAAGTGATGCTGTGCCAATTGCTGGGACCAGGACACAAGTGTCTGGCAGTTCCACTTCCTATCTTTTGAAGTACCCACTCTGGAAGCTCTGAACCCCATGTAAAACTTCAACTTCTCCTCTGCAGAAACCATATGAAGAGGCCCAGAGACAATATGGAGAAGCAGAGGGCACAGTTTAGCTTAGACTTCCAGTTGTCCCCACCAAGGTTCCAGACATATGAAATCATCTTGGACATTAGAGACCAAATCAGCTATCCACTGGTTAGAATTACTATGATTAGATATAATAAAATGTGGTTCTTTTAAGCTCTGAAGTATTGGAGTAGTTTGTTATACAGCAAGAAATAACTGAAACAGATGCCTTCTCTCCTTCAAAAGTCGAGTCTGACACTATGAGTGGAGTCAAAAGGACAAGGAGGCAAAACATTAAGGCACAGTTTAAGGGACAGTCTGAGTTGGTTCAGGAAGGAAATAATTCAGAAGGAAACTCATGGGGGAAGACAGCAGACAGATTGATTTGCTAGAACAACTCAAAAACTTGAACAGCAAATATATTGAGAACAAAGGTGTCTGAGAGCCAGAATGTTGCAGCAATGAACAGGATATTGTTGCAATTTAATAGTTCACAGGTAGAGAAGTTTGGAATGATTACAAAATCAAAGATATGATCATTGGAATGTAATACTGAAGTGGAGTGAAGATTAATGATACTAGAATCAAATGCTAATAAATTAAGTGAATACAGTCTTTGCTCTCCAGTTATATTTGTATTTCCCTAACAAAGCTAAATGTGTTTGCAGCTATTTTGTTTCTTCTTATAAAAGGAAAAATTTCCTTTTAAGTGGAAGTAGTTATCAGTGTAATTAATTATACTTAATGGGAAAATATCCCCAAATACATATTTACTTTTTTATAGATGATTTTTTTGTGAGAATTCTTTGAAAGTATCTGATTTAATGAATTATTACCAACGATAGGGGTTTTTCTAGACTCTCTCTCTATATGTCATTTGTCCACACCTGAAAGATTGAGCCCATTCAATTTTCAATGGCCAGTAAGGAAGAATGATAATGTTGGTTTAAAATTCTTCAAACATAGTCTATTTTCATACAGTTTAATAGAGTCTGAGTTGGAAAGCATCCCTAAATTAAAGGCTACTTAAAAGGTCTTTTATTTAAAAGACTGCCCATACTAAAAGACTGCCCATACTACTTTGATTCCAGGGTAGTTTCTTCACCTCAAAAAAGCTAAATAATATGAAACCAAGCACACTCATTATAGTGCACTCAAGTCTGCCAATGGAAATTTTCTCCTGATAGAAGGTTCATTTTAAGCATACTAGCTATTAATAGTTTGACATTTCATTCTTTGGAATATCCAGTGAGAAGGATAGGCCTTTGCAGTTATGATTAAATGTACAGTGTGAAAAATTTGAACATGATGAAGGAAAGCTTCAGGTGTTAAAAAAAAAGAAAGTTAGAGCTCACTCTTCTGATAGAATCAGTTTTTTTATGGCATAAAATTTATTCAGTATGTTATTATGAAATATTTAACATGAAGGAAATGAAATATATAGGAACATTATAAGAAAAATCTACTTAGCATATTCTGAAATGCTTAAAAGTAGGATTTCTTAAGAAAAGTAGGTGCCTGTGTTTTGTTCGATTAAAATATATGATTCTTATAACATACTATTATATTATACAAGTTTTTTCACTTATACTGAAATATCTGATTAAAAACTCTATTTATGAAACTACCACACTACATGTATACTAAAGGATGATGATTATAAAAATAAAAATAAAGATTATATTTCTTGATACTGAATATTTACTAAATGCTAGATACTGTATTAAGATATTCACGGCCGGTGCGGTGGCTCACGACAGTAATCCCAGCGCTTTGGGAGGCCGAGGTGGGCAGATCACGAGGTCAGGAGATCCACACCATCCTGGCTAACACAGTGAAACCCCCTCTCTACTAAAAATACAAAAAAATCAGCCAGGCGTGGTGGCGGGCGCCTGTAGTCCCCACTACTCAGGAGGCTGAGGCAGGAGAATGGCACGAACCCGGGAGGTGGAGCTTACAGTGAGCAGAGATCGCGCCACTGCACTCCAGCCTGGGCGACAGAGCAAGACTCCGTCTCCCGCCCCCCCCAAAAAAGAAAAAAACATCTTCACACAGATTATCTTTTTATAACAATAACCCATTTATAGAAGAAAAAGAAAAGAGGAACAGAAAACTTAAGCAAAGTCACCCAGCTAAAAAGTAGCAGACTAAGGAATCAAACAAGGCAATCTGATTCCAGAATGTATGCTCCTAAAAACAGCCTATGTCACATTATTTCCAATTGCAAATACTACCAGTGGTTCATGAATTAGTTCTCTGCCTAAAAGAGGACTTTGAAAATCTTGCCTTACTGGTTATATAAAGTTGTCAATTAAAACAGAGGTTGACCTACTCACACCATCATTTAGAATTCACAAACTTGCAAAGGCAATAAAAGAAAAGTCATGCTTTGTGGAAAGCATCAAAGTATTACAATAAAACTACTAATTTAAAGAAAAATATTACAGAATTTTAAATCAAATTCAAATTGCAGTTTATATGGCAATGTACTTCATGTAAATTAATTTTGGTAGTACCCATATATTATAATATATACAAGTGTTTGTAGAATATGAAATGTCTGAAGGTAAAAGTGTGACCTTTCAAAGTAACTAAGGATTTTAGTTGTAATAAAGTCATTAAGTAGCACGTGCCCAAAATTAATGATTTTAGCGTTTTCATTTTGTATCTACTGGCTCAAGATGTCCGGCAAGGTTTCCAAATACTCAGTTCTAATGTTGAAATCCATATAGAGATATCTACCTTATTTGGGAAGAATAATGCATGAAAATATCAGATTATAGGAAAATGTTTATTTGTGTGTATTTCTTAATAAGGGCATGAGAGAGTAGTTCATGCATTTTTTTCACAATATGAATAAAATTTTGCCTTTATTTCTTGAAAAACAATTGCCAGTTTCAATGAGTACCAGAAGTGTAGGCAAAGCAATAATTTTAATTTTAAAAACAATAAAAGATGTTGAAATAAATAATAAAACCTTCAAATTAATATTAAAAATATTAATATAACCTGTTTTTAAATATTTAAGGGAGTGTGAGACAATGGATGTTAAATATGCATAGGGCTGTCTTCAATCACTTACAGTTGAAAGAGGAGTTGAAACAGTCCTGTCTATTTGGAGGACTTCATGTAAGTACAGTCTTAATTATTTAACCATTAGAGGAGCACTGAGAAATATGTACTCATTAGAGTGATTTCCTCTCGAGCCACATCTTCCCAAGTCAAAAGCATGCCCAACCAAATACTTGTTGTCTGGTTCTTTGTTGGGATTAAAGTCATTTAAGGAAAATTGTGCTCTTAATTATTTACAAAAGCAATATAAAAGAAAATCTAGGAGTTAGAGTATTAGGTCAGTGAATTAAATTCTTCCATTGCCCATTAAAAAGAGTTAAATTGCTACAATTAATGTATGACAACCTCTGTCTCCATGGACATATAGAAGTGTTGGCGGGGTGGTGTCCCTGAAGAGAGCATGGAAGATCTATACTTCACCTTCATCAGTCCTTACCTACTGCATCTTTTCTATTTGGCTGTCCCTGAGTTGTATTCACTACAGTTGTCCCCCCTTATCCATGCAGGATACATTCCAAGACCCCCAGCAGATGACAGAACTGCAGATAGTATTGAACACTATATTTACTGTTTTTTTTCCTTATACATACATACCTATGATAAATTTTCATTTATTAATTAGGCACAGTAAGAGATGGACAACAATAACTAATAATAAAATAGAACAATTATAATATACAGTAATAAAAAAATGTAAATATAATCCCTCCTCTTCTCTCTCAAAATACTATAAAAAGGAAAGAAGCTGCAGATTCAGGGAGTGAGTGACTGACCCCCAGGACTTCACAACTCCACCAATAACTCCAATAATCCTAAGCATGAGAAAACCCCTTGACTCTCTGGGGGCCTCAAGGCTAACACAGAAAGCTGCCTAGATATTATGTAGAGGAATTGCTCCTGAGAAGGAACTCATTCTGGGTCCCACATGTTTCTGAGACCTGAGCAGGTGCAACATGGTGCCATTCTGAGAGCTCAGTCCTCAAAGACCTGCGAACTGCCCTGGGGCTAACACTACCTCTGGCACAGCTGGCCAAGGTAGAAGGCGGGAGGCTGGGCACTTTCACACACCCTGAGGACAAATCGCCCTGATGCTGCTGCTGCAGGCTATTATGGGACCAAGACAAGGGGAGATCACCTGCCCCACAGGTGCCTGCCTGAGCTGCTCCCACAGACAGTGGTTCCACCTTCTCCAGAGACAGGCTCACAGCACAGCAGGCCAAAATCTCTGAAGGTAGATGTAAAAATTCCCAACAAAATATTACCAAATAAAATCCAGCAGCACATCAACATAGTACTGGACGTCCTAATCAGAGCAATTAGCCAAGAAAAAGAAATAAAAGGCATCTATATTGAAAAAGATGAAGTCAAAGTGACCCCTTTGCTGATGACATGATCTTAGGTCTAGAGAAATATAAAGACTTCATTTAAAAATTCCTAGATTTGGGCTGGGCGCAGTGGTTCACACCTGTAATCCCAGCACTTTGGGAAGCCAAGGTGGGCGGATCAACACCAGCTTGGCCAACATGGTGAAACCCCATCTCTACTAAAAATACAAAAAAAAAAAAAAAAAAAAATTAGCTGGGTGTAGTGGTGTATGCCTGTAGTCCCAGCTACTTGGGAAGCTGAGGCAGGAGAATTGCTTGAACCTGGGAGGCAGAGGTTGTAGTGAGCTGAGATCGTGCTACTGCACTGCAGCCTAGTCAACAGGGCAAGACTCTGTCTCAAAAAAATAAAAATAAAAAATAAATAAATAAATAAATAAATATCCTAGATTTGATAAATAAATTGAGGAATGTTGCAGGATACAAAATCAGCACATAAAAATCAGTAGTGTTTGTATATACCAATAATGAACTAGCTGAGAAAAAAATGAAGAAAACCATCCCACTTACAATAGCCACAAAAAAATAAATAGGAATAAATTTAACAAAGAAGGTAAAAGATCTCTGCAAGGGCAACTAGAGAACTGATGAAATAAATTAAAGAGTACACAAAAAACTGGAAAGACATTCCATGTTCATAAGTAAGAAGAATTGATGTCATTAAAATGATTCTACTGGACAAAGCAATCTATAGATTGAAAGCAATCCCTATAAAAATGTCAATATAATTTTTCACAGAATTAGAAAAAGAAAATAATCATAGAATTTGTATGAAACCAAAAAAGAGTCAGAATAGCCAAAGCAATCCTAAGCAAAAAGAGGAAAGTTAGAGGCATCATATTACCCAACTTCAAAATATAATATAGTACAAGGCCATGGTAACAATAACAGTATAGTATTCATATAAAAACAGGCATAGACCAATGGAATGGAATAATGAGTCCAGAAATAAATCCACATATTTTCAGCCAACTGACATTCTGTATAGGTGCCAAGAACATACACTGGGGAAAAGATACTATTTTCAATAAATGGTGCTGGAAAACTGAATATCCACATGCAGAAGAAGAAAACTGGATGTCTATCTTTACCCATGTACAAACCCAAGATGGATTAAAGACTTAAATGTAAAATTTAAAATTATAAAGCCAACTAGAAAACAACATAGGGGAAACACTTTAAGACATCAGTCTAGGCAAAGATTTCATGGCTAAGACATTGCAATCACTGACAACTATAACAAAAATAGACAAATGGGACTATATTAAATTTAAAAGCATCTGCACAGCAAGAGAAAAAACAGAATGAACTGACAACCTGCTGAATGGGAGAAAATATTTTCAAACTATTTATCTGACAAATGATAATGTCTAGAATATACAAAGAACCCAATAACTCAATAATTTTTTAAAACTCTCATTAAAAGTGGCCTAAAGCCATAAATAGATATTTCTCAAAAGAAGACATAAAAATGGCCAACAGGTATCTGAAAAACTGCTCAACATCACTAATCATTATGGAAAGCAAATCAAAACCACAATTACCTTACCAATCACTTTACCCCAGTTAGAATGGCTATTAAAAAGACCAAAAAAAACAAAAAACAAAAAACAAAAAACAAAAACAAAAACAAAAAAACAGATACTGGCGAGGATGCAGAGAAAAGACAATTCATACACTACTAGTGGGCATGTAAATGAGTACACCCACTATAGAAATCATTATGGCAATTACTCAAAAAAACTAAAAATAGAACTATCACAATCCACTAATCCCACTGGATATTTATCCAAAGGAAAAGAAATGTATATATCAAAGGGATATGTACCTGAATTCGCACATTTATCACAGCATGATTCACAATAGCAAAGATATAGAATCAACCTATGTCCACCAATGGATGAATGGATAAAGTAGCATATGTACACAATGGAGTACTATTCAGCAATTAAAATAAATGAAATCATGTCATGCAGTAACATGGATGAAACTGGAGGACATTATCGTAAGTGAGGTAAGACAGTCACTGAAAGACAAATACCACATATTCTCTTTCACATGTGAGAGATACAAAATTAGATCTTATGGAGATAGAGTATAGATAGATACCAGAGGCTTGGAAGGTATATGGGTGGGAGGAGGGGATAAAGATATGTTGATTACTGGGTACAAATATACAGTTAGATAGAAGACATAAACCCCAAAACTCGATAGCGGATTAGGGAGACCATAGGTAGCAACAATGTATTATATAATAAAAATAGTTAAAGGAGAGGTAAATAAAGAGGTAAACAGCTAAAAAAAAAAAAAAAAAAAGCTAAAAGAGCCATGTGTTACCTACACATACAAATGATAAATACTCAGGGTAATGGATAGTCCAGATACCCTGACTTGATCATTACACCTTCTATACATGTAACACATCCTCACATGTACCTCATAAATATGTAAAATACATTGTTATCAATAGAATTTTTTAAATTCTGTAGTATTTTTTGGACCACTGTTGACTTTGAGTTGTTGTAACAATGGAAAGTAAAACCTACTGTATAATAAACCTATAAATGTAATTAAGATGTTTTCTTGTGTTCCATGAGTTCATCGAGTCAACTATCAAACCTGAGGTGGCAGGGGTTGTCATAGGAACCTCAGAATCTATAGCTGGTAGGTTAGAAATATGGGTGGCAAACTGGGGTTTGTGACTGGCATTTGAAATGGGGCCAATCTAGTGGGGCTGAGTTCTTTAACTTATAGGATGTATGCTATCTCACGATATTTACTGTGAGAATTGAACTAAATTGTTGAATACCCAGTTAGTGCCGGAGAATTGGAGAATTGATGTGGAAAACACACCAGGTATTTGGTGTCAGAAAGAACAAAAGAACTGCCAATTAAGTTTTAAAATAAATCCAATTTATTCAGTAGAGAACTATATGAAAATCATCTACTTGAGAAAAGATATTGAGACGTTTGTAGGATCTGTCTGAATGTATATAGAAGAAAAAAGGATTGAGATGGCCAACAGTTTTTAGACTAACTCAGTATGATTATGCTAGCACATTTCACATACTTAGTACTTCATTTAATATTTATAACAAATTTGTAAACTATTATCACTAGCTACATTTTATAGATGAGGAAATTAAATATGAGAAGTTACATTTTCAAGCAACCCATGCATTCCAGATAACAGGTTTAGATCCAAATCCAAATCACATGACATCAAAGTCCAAAGCTACACAACTCCTACAAAATAACATAGAAAAAAAGCTAGATGACCTTGGGCTTGGTGATAGCTTTTTAGATACAACAGCAACGGAATAATTACTGAAAGAAGTAGCTTTTAAGCTGAACTCTAATTGAAATTATTATTTCGTTGTTCTGCAAACACATGGTCAAGAACATGAAAAGAAAAACTACAGACTGGGAGAAAATATTTGCCAAGACATATCTAATAAATGATTGTTATTGAAAACATACAGAAACTCTAAAAACTCAATAATAAGAAAATAAATGACCTTATTTTAAAAATGGGCCAAAGACCTTAACAGACATCTCACCAAAGAAGACAGACAGATGGAAATTATGAGGAGATGCTGTGCATCATGTCATCAAGGAAATGCAAATTAAAACAATAAAATACTCTGATATGGTTATTAGAATGCCCCAAATCCAGAAGAATGACATCACCAAATGCTGGTAAGGATGTAGAGCCATGTGAATTTTCATTCATTGCTGGTAGAAATGCAACATGGCACAGCCACTTTGGAAAATATTTTGGCAGTTTCTTACAAAAGTATACATATTCTTACCATGTGATCCAGCAATCATAGACCTTAGTATTTACTCAAAGGATTTGAAAACTTATGTTTACAAACAAACAAACAAACAAAAAACCAATATCACAGTGCAGTTAAATTCAGCTAGTAATTTTTTTGAGGAAGACTTGTTCAATAAAGGAAGTTAGTGCATCAACTTACATTTTAATACAAACAACGTAATCCTATTGTGCAGCTTGTACAAAAAGCCCCTTTGAGAAACACTGACCTGGACTCCATGTCTTAATGAAATAATTGGTCAATGTTTAACAGACAATGCAGGAAGCTCTGTACGGAAGGCAAAACTGTCATGACAGGACTCAGCCTGCTTTGAAATTAAAAAATGAATGGAGATTTAGAATATATGCATTCAAAAATATAGCTATCAGTGAAATGTGGGCAGCTTTTTCTAAAAGGCAAAAGATTGTTTCAGCTAAAGATGTTTCAGGTAAAATGAAACAAACTCCAAACTAACGGTATCCAAATTGTAAAGAAAAAACTAAAATTACCTCTGTTTGCAGATGATAGAAAACTATGTAGAAAATCCTAAAGATTCCATGTTAAATAGTTGTTATAACAAATAAATGAAAAAAGTAAGCAAGCAACAAAGTCAACATACTAAATCAGTTTCATTTCTTTCTTTATTATTATTATTATTATTATTACTACTATTATTGGAGATACAGTTTTATTCATGATCATAGCTCACTGCATCCTCGGACTGCTGGATTTAAGTGATCCTCCCACCTCACCCTCCCAAAATGCTGGAATGGCAGGTATAAGCCACCACACCCAGCTAATCAGTTGCATTTCTATACACTAACAATAAACATTTTGAAAGAGAAATTACAAAAAAAAATCTATTTATAATAGTGTCAAAAGTAATAAAACATGTAAGAATTCATTTAAATACTTAGGAGTTAATTTAAACAAGGAATTAAAGGACTTTAATTCCAATGGAAACTACAGACCATTTCTGAAAGAAACAAGACATAAATAAATGAAAATACATCACATGTTCATTAATTGGAAGACCTAGTATTGTTAATACATCAAAACTACCCAAAGACATATGCAGATTCAACGTAATCTCTATCAAAATCCCAATGCCATTTGTTTTTTGCAGAAATAGAAAAACCCATTCTAAAATTCTTATTAATCTCAAGGGTCCCTGAATAGCCACAACAAATCTTGAAAAAGAAAACAAAGCTGGAAAACTCGCACTTCTTGATTCAAAAGTCACCACAAAGCTCCAGCAATCAAAACAGCATGGTATTGGCATAAAAATAGACATATGGATCAATCAAACAGAATGGAGAACCCAGAAGTACCCCTTGCATATATGGTAAAGTTATTTTGTAAAAAGGAGGCGAGGTCATTCAACGGGGAATAGATAGTCTTCTCAACAAACGGTGTTGTGAAAACTGGATATTCACATGCAAAAGAATTAAGTTAGATCACTATATATGGAAATTAATTTAAAATGAGTCAAAGGCCTGAATGTAAGATTTAAAAATATAAAACTCTTAGAAGAAAACATGGGACAAAACTTCATGACATTGAATTTGTTGGTAATTTTTTGGGTATGACACTAAAGGCACGGATGACAACAGAAAACAAATGGAATTCATAATTTTTTTTTCAAGTTGTGCATTAAAATAGCAACAGAGTAAAAATGTAACCCACAGAATGAAAGAAAATATTTGTAACTCTCATTTATGGCAAGCAATTAGTATACAGAATGGATAAAAACTCCTAAAATTCAACAAAAAAGCAATAGCTCAATTCAAAAATGGGCAAATAACTTGAACAGATATTTCTCCAATGATATTCAAATGGCCAGTAAGCACATAAAGATGCTGAACATCAGTAGTCATTAGAAAAATGCTAATTAAAACTACAATGAGATGCCATTTAACATTAGAAGAGCTATTACAAGAGCTTCTACTTAAAAAAATGAAAATAACAAATGTTGGTGAGAATGTAGAGAAATTAGAACCCTTAAGCACTGTTGGAGGGAATGCAAAATGGTACAGCCACTGTGAAAACAGTATAGTTGTTTCTCACAATTTATAAAAAGGGATTACTACATGATCCAGGGATTCTACTTCTAAGTGGACACTTAATTGCAAGCAGAGTCTCAAAGATATATTTGTACATCCAGGTTCATATCAGCATTATTCACAACACCTAAAATATAGGATCAAAGCAAGTTTTCATCAACAGATGAATGGATAAACAAAATGAGGTCTACATGTACAATAGAATATCAATCAGCTTTTAAGGGGAATGAAATTCTGACATATGCTACAACATGGATGAACTTTGAGGACATTATGCTAGGTGACATAAACTAGGCACAAAAAGAGAAGTACTTTATGATTTCACTCATATAGAGTACTTAGATAAGTTAAACTTTTAAAAACAAAATAAAATAGTGGTTGCCAGAGGCTGGCGGAGATTTCTTAGTCCATTTGAGTTACTATAAAAAAAAATACCATAAATTGAATGGCTTATGAACATTTATTTCTCACAGTTCTAAAAGCAGGGAAGTTCAAGATCAGGAAACCCACAGATTCAGTGTCTGAGGGGGGCCAGTTTCCTGGTTCAGACATAAAGATTCTTGCTATGTCCTGACACATGGAAGGAACAAGACAACAATCGTGAACCTCTTTTATACAGGCACTAATACCATTCTTCAGAGCTCTGCCTTCATGACCTAACCACCTCCCAAAAGGATCAACCTTCTAATACCTCACAACATTGGTGAATAGGTTTCAACAAAATAATTTTCCGAGAAAATGGGGAGTTATTGTTTAATATATTGAGAGTTTCAGTTTTACAAGATGAAAAGTGTTATGAGGATGGATGATAGTGTTGGATACACATCATTATGAATGTATTAATACCACTAAACTATATGCTTAAAAATATTTGAGATGGCAAATTATGTGTATTTTACCACAGTCACAAAAATGAACTCAGTGGCTTAAAACAAACAAAAAACAAAAACACAGTGGCTTAAAACAAAACAAAAAAGAACAAAACAGAACATCAATAAACCACTGTTACAGAAATTGATCAATAATCAATTGTTACAGAAATTATTTATTGATCAATAAACCACTGTTACAGAAGATTACTGTAAATTTTTAAAAATTGAACTGAAAAAGGACAGTGACATCATTCTTTACCTCTAAAACAAATGATACTATTTGATGTGACTTCATAGTTGTGAATCAGGAAGTAAGAAAACAGCTTTGTTAGAGTTGTTTTCTCTAACAATTGGTTAGACATTCAGGCAGTAATTTGCTTTTATTTTACATTATCTAGCATGCATAAAAACCAATCTATGAATAATTCTTTGAAAATATAAAAAGGTTGATCCCAAAACAAAGCTATCATATCCATTATTGGTGCATATAATGTTATTAATTTGATATTGAATTGAGTATGCTGTCTTCATTGTTTTATTTAATGACTGTCAAGATTTTTCATTCGTTCACACATTTCTTCAGCTATTTAACATACTTTTTTCTCATATTTTTCTAAAAGCAATTCTTCTAGAATTGAGTTTTCAGGAATATAATTTCACAGGTAGAAAGGAACTGTGCTTTTCTTACTCATCTGCTCTCAAATTATATGCACCATTATTGAAACTAATGAGTAGATAATTGCAAATTAATTGTAATTTTAACAAGTTTGTGCCTTGGAATGTAAACATACCATTTTATATTATTCAAACTTCATCATTCTCAGGGAAATTAAGACAGAAGTCAAAAAAGATTGTCTATCCAAATTATGTTACTAATGACATGGAGACAAAATTCTCAATTTATTATTTACAGTTTTGTTTTATAAAATAGATATAGCACATTAGAGTATACATGACTATATGACATATGTATCATCAAGCTCCAAGAGTAAAAATTAACTCTAGAAATTTCTTTTTCTTTTTTTTCTTTTTTATTATACTTTAAGTTCTAGGGTACATGTACACAACGTGCAGGTTTGTTACATATGTATACATGTGCCATGCTGGTGTGTTGCACCCATTAACTCATCATTTACATTAGGTATATCTCCTAATGCTATCCCTCCCCCCTCCCCCCACCCCACAACAGACCGTGGTGTGTGATGTTCCCCTTCCTGTGTCCAGATGTTCTCATTGTTCAATTCCCACCTATGAGTGAGAACATGCAGTGTTTGGTTTTCTGTTCTTGCGACAGTTTGCTGAGAATGATGGTTTCCAGCTGTATCCATGTCCCTACAAAGGACATGAACTCATCCGTTTTTATGGCTGCATAGTATTCCATGGTGTATATGTGCCACATTTTCTTAATGCAATCTGTCATTGATGGACATTTGGGTTGGTTCCAAGTCTTTGCTATTGTGAATAGTGCCACAATAAACATATATGTGCACATGTCTTCATAGCAGCATGATTTATAACCCTTTGAGTATATACCCAGTAATGGGATGGCTGGGTCAAATGGTATTTCTAGTTTTAGATCCTTGAGGAACCACCACACTGTCTTCCACAATAGTTGAACTAGTTTACAGTCCCAGCAATAGTGTAAAAGTGTTCCTATTTCTCCACATCCTCTCCAGTACCTGTTGTTTCCTGACTTTTTAATGATCACCATTCTAACTGGTGTGAGACGGTATCTCATTGTGGTTTTGATTTGCATTTCTCTGATGGCTAGTGATGATGAGCATTTTTTAATGTGACTGTTGGCTGCATAAATGTCTTCTCTTGAGAAATGTCTGTTTACATCCTTTGCCCACTTTTTGAAGGGGTTGTTTTTTTTCTTGTAAATTTGTTTGAGTTCTTTGTACGTTCTGGATATTAGCCCTTTGTCAGGTGAGTAGATTGCAAAAATTTTCTCCCATTCTGTAGGCTGCCTGTTCACTCTGATGGTAGTTTCTTTTGCTGTGCAGAAGCTCTTTCAATCCTAAGCCAAAAGAACAAAGCTGGAGGCATCATGCTACCTGACTTCAAACTATACTACAAGGCTACAGTAACCAAAACAGCATGGTACTGGTACCAAAACAGAGATATAGACCAACGGAACAGAGCCCTCAGAAATAATACCACACATCTACAACCATCTGATCTTTGACAAACCTGACAAAAACAAGAAATGGGGAAAGGATTCCCTATTTAATAAATGGTGCTGGGAAAACTGGCTAGCCATAAGTAGAAAGCTGAAACTGGATCCCTTCCTTACACCTTATACAAAAATTAATTCAAGATGGATTAGAGACTTAAATGTTAGACCTGAAACCCTAAAAACCCTAGAGGTAAACCTAGGCAATGCCATTCAGGACATAGGCATGGCAAGGACTTCATGTCTAAAATGTCAAAAGCAATGACAATACAAGCCAAAATTGACAAATGGGATCTAATTAAACTAAAGAGCTTCTACACAGCAATAGAATTTCATATCAGAAAAAAAGCCAATTTTCAAATTTCTTCTCATTTAAAAAAAAAAAAAAAAAAAAAAAAAAAAAAAAAAAAAAAAAAAACACTTCCACTAGTCACTCTAGAATTCAAGGCCCTCACTTTTTTCTTAAAGGATAATATGAATGGGAGGGGTTGAAATAAGAAGTTACATTTCTAATTTTTTTTCCCTGTCACAAGGATTGACAAGCATTAATGCAAGAAACAAAAAAAGATGAAAACAGAGATTTCATTTCCTAGAATAAGTAACCCTAACTATATTAGTAAGTAATCATAATTAGACCATCTATTTTATCATTGTCCACATTTTTACATCCAAATACGAAATGGCCATTTGATAATAGCCACAATTAAGCAAATATTGGCCTCCCAGAAATGTAGTTAAAATGCAGCCTTTTACACCAGGAAGTCTATTATAACTAATCATTTTATATGCTGATAGTTCTAATTAAGTCAGAATTTTACTTAAGAAGACAGATGCTTAGTTTGACAAATGCAGTATAAATTGATCATCTTTTACAAACCAGTTACAGATATACTATTGATCAATAACATGGTAGTAAACTTAGTAGGTATAAAACTTTTCAGAAATAATTTTTTCACAACAACAGAAATTGGGGCGATAATGTAGGGGGACTCGGCAAAAGAAATATTCTTGAAAATCTTGCTGGAGAAATTGTGAAGACTCGTCTTAGGCCAAAAAAGTAGATAATGTGTTGCTTTAGTCTCAGCAGTAAGGGACTATAAAAATAAATTTCATCACCAAAAATGTGAGTGAGTAGAGGTTGTTTTCTTTCCAGTTTTTGCTTATGGCTTAACAGTTTTTTTCAGAGCATCTTTATATTGAACAAGTATGTTTGCCATTTTATTTTTCTTGAGGATTAAAGACATTCATTATGTTCTAGGTATGATAGTTTCAACAAAACAAAATAAAGCAAGAAAATAAAACTAAAATGATTATAATTCCAGTAGCTGTAAAATTGTGTCATATCAAGCATAGTGATCACATTGTCTTACTTTACTCTTTTGTCTATTATAACAAAGATAAACATTCTGATGAAAAATGTTAGGAACCATTCATATTTAGAAAATGTTTTAATATACCACTGTTATTAGGTTTCAAAATTGGCTTCTTCATTTATTATAATTTAAGGAAGATATTTAACATATGTGCTAATATTGAAGTGCTGCATCAAATGAAGAAATGAAATGAAGAATATGGGCAATAATTTAGACAGCAATGTGTTTTGCCACTGATATTAATTACCAAGCATTATAGTGGATGCTCTCATGATATACTTCAAAATAGTAACTATAAAAATATATATTTTCACTATATTTCACATACAGGTACTGACAGAAGAAGCAATGCACTTTTTAATGTGCCATAAATTCCTTTATATCAAGTAGCTATAAATATGAAGTTTCAGCTTTTGGAGATTATTGTTGGTAACAGGAAAAAAGCTGTTATCATTGCCTCTCCCAAGTCATAGTTGCTGCATTTAGAAACATTGAGAAAATACTACAGAATCCCTATTATAAAAAATGCTAAATCTTTCCTGAATGACTCAGAGAGGCAAGCTAATATTTATATCTCCATTCACATTCAGTATTATGGTAACTACATTTTTCTTAAATACTGAGTTTGCAGAACAGGTCATTTCATAGACTTTCAATATATACATGAATTGACTGCTCATGTAAACAGAGGTTGCTATTCAACATTGTAACTATTTAAAAACATACCTTGTTTTATTGCATTACACTTTATTGTGCTTCACAGACAATGCATTTTTTACAAATTGCAGAGCTGTGCCAACCCTGCATTGAGCAAATTTATTAGTGTCACTTTTCCTATAGCATATTGCTCACTTTGTGTCTCTGTGTGACATTTTGGTAATTATTAAAATATTTCCAACTTTTTCACTATTATTATATGCAAAATGGTAACCTTTTTTTCAGTGATCTTACTATTGTTACTGCTATTATTGTTTTGGAATGCCGGGAACTGCACATATATGACAAACTTAATATGTGTCGTGTGTGTTCTGACTGCTTCACCAACCAGCCTTTTCCCTGTCTCTCATCTTCTCCTTCTGCTTAAGCCTTCCTCTTCTCTGAGACACAACAATGTTGAAATTCGGCCAATTAACAACACTACAATGGTCATTAAGCATTCACATGAAAGGAAGAGTTGCACATCTCTCACTTTAAATCAAAAGCTTAAAATAATTAAACTTACTAAGGAAAGCATATATGAAAGATATTTCATATCTCATATTGAAAACTGAGATAAGCCAATAGCTAAGCCTTTTGCTCCAAATAGCCCACTAGTGAAAGCAAATAAAAGGTTCATGATGAAAATTAAAAGTGCCACTCCAGTGAACACAAAAAATGATTTAAAAAGAAAAAAAAAAAGCAAAACAACTTTATTGCTGATATGGAGAAAGTTTAGCGGTCTGAATAGAAGATCAAACCAGCCACAATATGCTCTTACCCCAAACCCTAATTTACAGCAGGGTTCTAACTCTCTTTAATGGTATCAAGCCTGAAAGATGTGAAGAAGCTGCAGAAGAATAGTTTGAAGCTATCAAAGGTTGATTCATGGGGTTAAAGGTAAGAAGCCATCATGATAACTGAAAAGTACAAGATGAAGCTGCAAGTGCTGATGTATAAGCTACAGCAAGTTATCTGGAAGATCTAGGTGAGGTTATTGACAAAGGTGGCTACACCAAACAACAGATTTTCAATGTAGATGAAACAGCCTTCTTTGGAGAAGATGCCATTTAAACCTTTCATAGCTAAAGAGGAGAAGTCATTGCATGGCTTAAAACCTTCATATTACAGATTGATTATACTGTTGGGGGCTAATGTAGCTGGTGTAAGTGCATTAGTGTAAGTGTAAGTCAATGCTCAATGGCCATTCCAAAATCCTTGCGCCCTTAAGAATTATGCTAAATCAACATTATGAATTATGCTACAATCTACATTTGTGATTAATGGGAGGAGGTCAAAATATCAACACTAACAGGAGTTTGGAAAAAGTTGATTCCAACACTCATGGAAAACTTTGAGAGGATCAAGACTTCAGTTGAGGAAATCACCTCAGATGTGCCGGAAATAGCAAGATAACTAAAATTAGAAGTGGAGCCTGAAGATGTGACTGAACTGCTGCAATCTCACAAAATAATTTCAGTGAATGAAGAGTTGTTTTTTATAAATAAGCAAAGAAAGTGGTTTCTTGAGATGGAATCTACTGCTAGTGAAGATGCCGTGAACATTGCTGAAATTACCATAAAGGATTTAGAATATTACATAACATTCATTGATAAAGCAGTGGCAGGGTTTGAGAGGACTGACTCCAATTTTGAAAGAAGTTTTACTGTGGATGAAATGCTATCAAACATCATGACATGCTAAAGATAAATCTTTCATGAAATGAAATGATGAGTTAATGTGGCAAACTTCACTATTGTTTTATTTTAAGAAATTGCCACAGCCTTCAGTAACCACCACCACATTGAGTCAGCAGCCATAAACATCAAGGCAAGACCCTCCACCAGCAAAAATACTATGACTCAATAAAGGTTCAGATGATTGCAAACATTTATTAACAATAAAGTATGTTTAGTTCAGCTATGTACACTTTTTAGATACAATGCTATTGCACACTTAATAGACAACAGTATAATGTAACTATAAGTTTAATATTCACTAGGAAACCAGAAAATTGTGTGACTTGTCTCATTTCAGAATTTTCTTTATTGCAGTAGTCTGGAACTGAACTCCCAATATCTTTGAGGAATGCCTGTGTTTCAAATTCTGACTTTTGATCATCTTAGACTTTAAAAAGCCTTTTATTATTTGTCTCTGGATAACAGCATATATTTATGATAATAAATAAATATCTATTGAGATTGAAGACTACCATCTAGGACTTTTTTTTACCCTTCAAAATACTTTTTAAGAGTCTGGGCCAGGCGTGGTGGCTCATGCCTGTAATCCCAGCACTTTGGGAGGCCGAGGCGGGCAGATCATGAGGTCAGGAGTTTGAGATCAGCCTGACCAACACGGTGAAACCCTGTCTCTACTAAAACTACAAAACCTAGCCGGCTGTGGTGGTGTGCACCTGTAATTCCAGCTACTTAGGAGGCTGAGGCAGGAGAATCGCTTGAACCCGGAAGGCGGAGGTTGCAGTGAGCAGAGATCGTGCCACTGCACTCCAGCCTGGGTGACAGAGCGAGACTCTGTCTCCAAGAAAAAAAAAAAGAAAGTCTGTACTAGAATATAATAAATTAAAATATAAATTTATGTTTTTAATACTACTGTATGGAAATATGCATTTCAGGCCCTCTTTTCATAGGGTTTATGGCTAAGATAAAGAAGACAAGGTATAAATATATAAACATTTAAATAATACAATAGATAAGTTTAATAGTTTAAAAATGTCAAGTGGTAGGTGTGAAAAGAGTGATATAGAGTACCAATGCTGTAAGTTTTCATAAGAAGAGCACATCACTGTAGGATGAAGTGATCTAGGTTATCATGACCTGTTTTGTAAACAATCTTTTGATCAGACAGAGAGAAAGAAGTCGAGAAAATTGTGAGAAGGTAGCATTCACAGTAGAGAGGGGCTGAGACTAAAAATCAGAGCATTGTACACCTTCTGAGTCTGCATTTTTAATATATTTGGGTCTTGGTTAACTAAAAGATACAGACTAGCCACAAAGATGAATGATTCTTTAAACAAAATCACAGAGGTGACACACCAAAAGCATATTGACAAAAGTGATGGATAGCAGGATACTATCAGTTCAACTTAGAGCTTCAGAGGTTGAGCAATATGTGATATGCATATAATCGGATTTATGAGTCCATGCATCCATTCAAAAGTATTTGAGCATCACCTAAATATTAACTAGTCTTTCAGACATAGTACTTCTGAGTGATGTCTGACACAAGTGTTGTAACAAGAACTTTTCAATTTTCCTCAGTGTTTCAGCTATATACACAAGTGACTACAATAAAAGACACCATATGATACGAGTACTAACATGAAAAGACTAGTAGGGTAATCATATAATTTATCTTCCAAACTGTGTAAAGGAGGTCCATAAATTATTAAAATAGTATTATGCTATGATTAAAATGGTGTAAAACTAGTACTATTAAAATGGTATATAATTATTAAAATAAAAATATTTATTTACAGATAGACAAATTAGTTTTAATATATAGGTATAACCAAAAATTAGTTCCTTTAAAAAACTAATGCAGGCTGGGCATGGTGACTCACGCCTGTAATCCCAGCACTTTGGGGGGCCCAGGCAGGCAGATCACGAGGTCAGGAGACAGAGACCATCCTGGCCAACATGGTGAAACCCTGTCTCTACTAAAAATAGAAAAATTAGCTGGGCGTGGTGGCACATGCTTGTAATCCCAGCTACTTGGGCTGCTGAGACAGGAGAATCACTTGAACCCGGGAGGTGGAGGTTGCAGTGAGCCAAGATGGCGCCACTGCACAGCAGCCTGGCGACACAGGGAGACTCCATCAAAAAAAATAATAATAATAAAAAAATAAACTAATGCAAAAATATTTTTAAAAAGTAAAATATAGCCTATATCTATGCACACTCTTAAAGAAATATTTTAATTACATTGTATTGGTTAAAGGAGCATTATAAATAAAATAAAATTGTTTTTAGCAAATAATCATGTACCTTATTCAGTTGCTTAGCTGAATCCCTCTAATATTCTCATTAATATTTTTCTGATGAATATATTTTCTAATGTCTCATATTTTTAATTTTTACATAAAATTTTCTGAAATTTTCTTCACAGTTATATTTTATGACTTATAAATTTGAAATTAACAGAATCTTGAATTGGTTTTTCTCTGTCAACTGAAATGTTCTATTAATAAAATAATGCCTTTAAGTGTGCTTCCAGCAAAGCATCATCAAAAAATTCCTACCACAAGTTGAGATATCCTAAGTGCCACTGGAGAATTAAAAATTAAATGTCATACATCTGAGAACTTGTTTAATTTGTTTAGTCTACTTGCTCTGTAGGATGAATTTCAATATCTTGCCGGTTGCAGACTCGATTTTCAGTAATATCAAGGTGCTGAAATTGTCAAAATTTAAATTTTTTGGCACTCCACACATTAAAAGAGAATAGTTTCAGCTGTATGGTAACTTTTCACTAACATATTTCTTGTCTTTGCCCTTCAAAACAGATGGGAGACAGTAAGAATTTTGATTAATTCTCTTCTCCATCCAACAAACTGCTAACCACATAATACTGGGACGCTCAATAAAATTAGTTTGAATATTTAAGTGTATAGAATTAATATTATAATTAACATTTATAGAATATTACAATTATATTTGTATATTATGTTAATTATATTATAACTAGTAATATGATTAATATTATAAGTGCAGATACAGTGCTGTAAGTATATTAGTAATAAAACATAGTTATATTACTTGAATAAAAATATGTCAAATATTTTACATGATTCCACTGGATATCTTAGAACTCTAGATTTCAACCCCCAGGGCATATGTACTGGTCTCTACATCTGCATCCTCAGTCTTGCTTCTTTACTTATGTTATCAAACACAGAAAATCATATACTTAGTATTTCATTTTCCTGGTATTCCAAATGAGTATCTGGTGTAAATTTCTATGTCCTCAAAGCGTTCCACTTCCTCTTCCTTAATAATGTTCAGTAAAAGTGTTCCTATTTGTCATACAAATATGGAAGCATTTATTTTATTTTTACTTGTGTGTGGGCAGAAAGTATTTTCTAATTGGAAATATTATGAGTGCTTCAATTACATTTCATATATTTTATATAATTCTATTTTTGATTATATTTTATATAATCAAAGCACCCATAACATTGCCAATTAGAAAATAGATGCTTTCTGCTCACACATCTCTAACTAGAAAATCAATGCAATTATATCAAAATCATGATAGCGGTTTCCAATGGATTCTTGTATCCAGCTGTCCCCACTACATTTCTCAAGAATATTTACCTTGTCCATCAATTCCCCAGTTATAATCTTACACAGTGGATTTATAGTACTACAGTTTGTCTTCAACTATTTAACTAGATGTGTTCTGGCAACGATATCAAAGTACTGATAGATGAATAGTTAGTTGCAATTGCTAATTTGCAAAAGAATTAACAATTACTTCCATGTTGTAATTTTCTGTTAAGAAAAATACAAAATTTACACTTAACTCAAGTTACCACTTTGCGCTTTCATATTTAACACCCAGTTTTGCTAACACTGGCAAAACTTAAGCTTAGGCCTAATAACAGTCATTCTAAATTATACTTAATTCTGAAATTTCTAAGTAGGCACTTGCTGAATTTCCCTTAAAGTACTTTTAACTAGTAATTGTTCTTTAAATATCAGTAGTGTACATTTTTTTTCATATTCATTTTCTCCCTTAAATCTTCAGAAGAGAATTAGACTGCAATAAGAGAAGAATAGAGTAGAGTTACAGACATGGAAAGAGAACTCTCCTCCCATTGCTCAAGCTGATAGCTTGAGTTACTAGGACCAAGCTACTGACCTTCCTGGGATTCAATTTCCTAGTTTGCATTTTGTGAATCTTAGATATAGATTTCTCCTGTCTTTATAAATGAGTTCTTATAAAGATTAAATGAAATAATGTGAAAATGGTTAGAAAGAAGTAATACAAATATAACATAATACCTTGGCAAGGGATAATCTAGTAGCATCAATTTTTTTTCTACTACTAATTTGTTTGATCTATGTTTAAGGAATCCAGTGCAAGTACTTAAGTATAAGTAGAATCTGTTGAAAAGAGCTGAACCGAACCTAGAGGATTAGGCATTTATATGTAATCATACATTTAAGTTTTTATGTACCATGGGATGCTGAACTGCTTTATCAATTTTTTGGAGAAGAGTACATTTTGTGGGGCATACTTGTTTCTTACCTGAGTTACTGCTACCCCAAATACTGTTCTGTCAAAAAGATATTGTATACTTAAAAAGAATTCAAACAATAGTAGAAAAATCTGCTCTCAAAATTAAGCAATGGAATACGGCACTTATCCTGACAACTCAGCAAACCTTTGCTTGAATGGTTTACTGTGGAGCTGATGAAGTCGAGCATCAGTGAGTTGCACATTTGGGATGGTAACATATATTGATCATGAAAATAACACAAAGCAAAGTCAAAGAACACCTTCATGGACCTTACATAATTTCAATGAACAGGTTAATCAAGTGAAAAGAGTGTTAAGAATCACAGACCTTTTCCACTTATCTTATTTCATTAATAATGCTCTTATTCACCTTATTGAGAGTCACCATTAGTTATTTACAACTGAGTCATTTTTTCTAGGAAAAAGACACAAAACTCCAAGACTTCTAAGGTTTCAAAAGTTTCTGCAAGAATATGATTCAGCAAGAGGCAAACATTAGGAGTGTTATCTTTGCCTACCAAAAAAGTGTCATTGTAGTTTGTTAGCCATGACAGCCTGAGGAATCTTGCTAAAATATCAAGTTCCAAGTGAAGCTTGTAGCTAGTACACTATAGTGCTCACAGACCACTGTTTTTTGCTTATAGTGTTGGCACTTGGCACAGACACAACATAACAGATGGCACAAATATATCGATTGTTCTCAATTCAAGAGCAGTGTCACACACAGAACTCAATTATGCACATATGGATACAGAAGTCCTTTGTACAAGAAGTTTTATCAGCTACCTCTACATCTGTGCCTTTATTATTTATACCAACAAAACCTCTTCAGGAATTCTTTCTGAGGTAAAGCTACTCCCTTTAATTATAAAGCACCAGGGTGCTTTGCTCAACACTAATGACTGCATAAAATGGGAAAACAATATTGAAGGCTGACAACCTGGGCGTCTGCCAACCCTGATGCCAGAATATCCCAATCATATTCCCCCAAAATACTGATGTTAGATCTTCTTTCTGATTATCATGTACAGGTTGAGTAAATTCATAATTAACTTTGCTGGATTCCAGATAGCCTCAAACAGGCTATTGATGAAATTTCCAAAAGATAAATGTCTCAAGGAAATTAGTTTCAACAGAAATCATCTACCCAAAAGACACAACTAGCTGCTTAGCATGCTGTCTTAGTTGTCTTATAAACGTACTGGCAAATTGTTTGTCCCAAAGCATCAAGAGTAAGCTATATTTTATTGCCTAGGACTGATTTAATTATTGAAGTCAGTAGAACTGAGTAACTTATTCTACACTTTTTAGCATAATCTGCCAAGTGTGTCTGATTTTCTATCAGAAATTACTTAGAAAGCTTGGTTAAGAATGCTTGTTGATTTTCACGACCATTCTGAGAGATGTACTTTACAACTCATGAAGGCAACTTTTCACATTTGCTCAAAGTGGCCCTAGCTCAATTTCATGTCATTATAGTGACACAACTCTGTCCCAGTTTTATGTAAGTAGACATGTAGGTATGCATGTGTGTATGTATGTGTCTGCATATTAGTAGTAATAATAGTTCATGATAGTGACACTAAACACCTAACATAGAATGTGCATTCACCTCAACTTATTTTAATAAATTTATTGACAGAAAGCTTATTTTCAAATGACAGTTCTCTCAAGTAAATGGTGAACACTAATATGCCCATGGTGACTCTTTGGGATAAGACTGGTCAAGCAAACAGGGCTGGTATTTTCATCACTGGTTTGTTAGTCCATGTGATGAGTGAGTCCTCTTGATTACTACTGAAGCACTGTCACAAAATATTTTTGTGATTTGCCCTGCCAAGGCGTAACTGAGAATTTGACACAAAAATGTCTAACGTACAAAATGTTGTTATTTATTTACTCATGATATCCACAAGAGCTACTCTTTATCAGAAATCACAGAGCAGCTTAATAGATACTCTCCTTTATGCAGAGGGCAGAAGGCTGTGTTCTGAGTGTTCCCTAAGTCAGATGCAGCCACGTGTCACTTAGCACATTGAAAAATTGAGAAGGGGCCGGGCGCGGTGGCTCAAGCCTGTAATCCCAGCACTTTGGGAGGCCGAGACGGGTGGATCATGAGGTCAGGAGATCGAAATCATCCTGGCTAACACGGTTAAACCCCGTCTCTACTAAAAAATACGAAAAAACTAGCCGGGTGAGGTGACGGCCGCCTGTAGTCCCAGTTACTCGGGAGGCTGAGGCAGGAGAATGACATAAACCCGGGAGGCGGAGCTTGCAGTGAGCTGAGATCCGGCCACTGTACTCCAGCCTGGGTGACAGAGCGAGACTCTGTCTCAAAAGGAATTTACCTTGGTGATACGAAAATAGAAAATCATTTTAAGGAGCAACACTCGTGTATCTGATCGTTTTTGTTTAATTAAGCTCCTAAGTATGCATAAGACTAACAAAAAGAACAATGCCTCGCTGATCTTCCAGGGAAAGAAATGACAGTGAAACTTACAACTATGTGAAAGGCAACTACTATGTTGCTTCTATGTGCAAAGCAATTTAACCTGGATTAAGTTAATTCAAAATACGGTAATATAAAACTGTTAAGGGCCTCAGAAGAGAACATCTTCCTTATTAATAAACTGCTATATCTAGTAAAGTAAGGGAACTATATATGCCAAAAAGTGTTGGGACTGAATATTCTGGGGTAGGGGTGTGTGCGCGTGTGTGTATGTTGTAATTTGCTGTGGAAGTATGTTACTATTATGTAAAGTACAGAGTATAGTATGTGACGGTGAAAGGAAAAATGAGTAATATAATACTGAAATTAATATTATTAAAGTAAAATAGGAATAAAGAGTGGAGAACATGGCTTCTTAGGATGATACTAGCTAGCAGTGCCATATATGAATGTATAAGAAGGGTTGTATTTTTTTTGCTCTCTGTGGTCTATGATTGTGTCCTCAGATTCATAATTGGAGAATCATGCTGATTATTCCATAATTCATGAAGAAGGAAATAGAAAACTAGGGTCAAATAAAAAGAAGCAGAGTTACTAAGAATTTATATTTACCTTACAGAATGAATAGAAACAAGAAGGGCTGATGGGAAAAAAATCAGGTAACAGTAGCATAATTTTGGTTTGACGACTGAGACAGCTGTTGCCATAAAGTTTAATTTGAACATAAGCAACTTAATAAAAACTGAAACACCAGGGAAGCAAAGGTTAGATTCTGACATGTTTGCTGATAGGAAGCTGCTGACATGGTGTATGGTGACAGTTGTGTTTCAGTTTTCAAAAGATTTAGTGTAGCAGTTTGACACCGGGGTAGGCATGTTATGGTGAGGAAGAAGCTAATGAGTGGCAGAAAGACTCATAGAAAACCAAATCTTAATGAAGATAATAAATAAGTGCAGCTTCCATATGCATCAGTGAGGATGCCCTGCGTGAGCTGGAAAGAGGGATGGATGGAGTAGAGCTTTAAGGAATTTTAGGGAGATGTCATTTATCTATCTCTTCTCAGGTAGAAGTGAAATTTGTGTTCTATAATGATTCTACCAGCAGGAATGAGACGTATTTCAGAATAGATTCTTTAGGAGAGTAATTTTCAACTGTTTCTCCACCATAACGCTTGGAAAATAGTCCTATGCACAACAGAATCCTATGCATTCTCAGATTAGAGGCAAGGATTTTAAAAGGCTATGTGCAAAGTACAGTTTCTGGACTGCTAGAGTAAACTCCATCCTTCATTTTAAAGAAAGCATATCCATGGCATAAGCTCAAATTTGTAATAATCTCTTATCATTTATACTTACATAAAAAACCAAGTCACAGACCTTAGTACTTTTCATGAATAAAAAATTACTCATTACATGCACCTATAATTCTTTGCTCGGCTATTACTTTTCTTTGTATCGGTCCACACAACTCTGAGTTCTAATGCCATTTCGAACTTCCACTTTCTGTGTCTATGTAGTTTTCCCCAATTCCACTAGCAGCTCTTAGTGGCTTGGTCCATTTATATGGGCTAGAAATACTTGTAGGATAGTGGAGGGAAAATGGAACTTCCCCCACACATATCAGAAAAGGATAGCTGCACTGGAAAAAAAAAAAAAAAGGTACCCTTGTGAAGACAATAAAAAAGACTTGCCTTGGGGAACATGATTTCTTACCAGAGTCAACTCCAGGTACATTTAAACACAAAGTGGAAAGCTCATAATTTTTCATCTTGGCAGGTGACAATATGTGACTAATCCATCTTTTTCTTCATGGCTAGATTACATAATGCTAGTACTATCATGGGAAAGACTAAAGATTACATCAACTTGAAACTTCTGTTGGCAATAGCTATTCAATAAAGATCCAGCAAACTACTGAGTAACTTGCCAATGGGAAAGAAAAATATGTAGACAATATGAGATAATGGATTGCTTCTACTTGCTTCTACTTCCATATAGATTGTGGTTTTTTTCAGATAGAGCTATATACAGGCACTTACATATATTCTACACAATTAGCTACCTAGGCAGGACCACACCAGATGGCAGAGGAGACAGCTGGCAGGGACCACCAAGTAAATCATTAATATTTCATAAAATCAAAAAGAATTCTCAGAATTTGAAAGAACAACAGAGGCTAGCATGTCAACAGGCCATTTAGTTGAACTGAAATTTCTGGTACTAGTATCCCAGCATTCAATTTATCCATATTATGAAATTAAAATAACAGCCCCAATTTTTATGTATATGACAGAATATTTGCTTTTGTCTTTTATAGGACAGGCTGTTATTAAAGAATACTCTTCTATATAATACAGTGTTCCTAAGAGTTCACAGGTTCAAATCCAGACTTTATCACTTGTTAGACATGTGACCTTGAAATGTGTTAACTTCATTTCCCTTAGGTTTCAGTTTCTACATTTTTAAAATGAAGATAACAGTGCTTAACTCTTAGGGTTGTCTTGAAAATCAAATGAGATATCTTATATGAAGCACTTAATTATAGTCCCTTTCTCTCAGCAATTAGAAAGTTTCTGTGGAATATTAGTCATAAGAGACTAGTTTACTGTGAGATTAGAACTTGTAACGCTTTGTTTACTATAGTAATTCAAGTACTCAGTATAATAATAATAATAAAAGAAAATAAAAAAAGTAATTCAAGTACTCATTTAATATTTCTTAAATAAATTACTAGATATAAATCATGAACATTTCATGAAAACTAAAACCTTTAGAGTAAAATTTGTTTAGAAATTCTGCTACAGTTTCTATTCTCCTCTTGAAAATCCATGATATTCTTTAACAAAAAAAATGTTCTGAGAAGTATTGTAAACATATACAGGAAACAGGTAAAGAAACATGTTGACATTTGTTACACATTTTCAAAAAATTGGTCACCACTCCTTTTATTTTTGAGGTTCTGCTAATGTCTAATTACACATTAGAAAATAGGAGTCTTTGAAACATTGTGTAATTTATTATAAAGCAAGGTCAAAGATTAAAAATAATTTATAGTAAGGCTCCTAGATTCAGATAGATAATAAAATACAAATTTTGCTTGGATAATACGTCAAACTTTACTTTGTTGGTTATAGAAAGATGATTACTAATATGATTAAGTACAAAGAGGTATAAACATCAAGCTTCTAGTTATTGAATAATCATATACGGATTCAAACACACACACACACACACACACCACACACACACACACACACACACAGACACACAGACACACACCGCATAAGACAGAGCTGGAAAATACAGAAGCAAGAGATCATTGATTGCTTCTTTAAAGGATTACGGGATTACAGTGCAAGTATCAGAGCACACACTCTGAATTAGGCTTTATCTCAATGATTTTGTCTGGCTACCAACTGGTCCTTCAATATGAAATAAGTAGTGGTAATATATTTAACTTGTCTTATTGGGGTCATATAGCCAGACATTTTTTTATTATTATGAATGTACTTCCTGTTCTGTCCTTTCATATTTCTATTTAAAGTTCTGTGGAAATGTCACCTAGTTCGACGGGAGCATCAAGATACAGAATAATAAAAGGAAAGACATCCTCTGCCTTAGAAAGGTCATTTCCTGAGGATTATTTAAATCTTTTATAGAATGTAAAGGAGATCTTATAGTTTTCAGAAAGAGAAGAAATATTATGCTCATCTTGGGACTTAGAAAAGAACTTTTATTTTTAAGTACTGACTTGTCCATTCTATTTATCAAAGAGAACGCTTATTAAACAGCAATACCAGCTGTCACTCAATAATTTGCCTTGATAGTCCCTAGCACCATCCCTTTTTCATTTGTGTCTTAAGAGTCAAAGCAGCAAAGTTTAGTCATCTATGGCTTGGACATTTAAATTATTTGGAAATTTTATATCCACTAAATGGTACATATGAAAACAATACTTTTTATAGAAAAAGTTAATGATGTCTGTGAGAATATTTCCAAACTTACAACAATAGTTAATCAGTTTTTCTCCTCTCAGACTGGAATGTTTCTAAGGGAAAAACATGCAATTCCTTCATTCACTGAAACTAAAACTTCGACATTTTTCTTAATGTTTGCAAGAGAAACAAAATAGTTAATACAACTGTGTTTTATAATAAACTCCTAAAATTAAAAGTTAATGTTCAAATATTTTTGTTCCTTCAATACACTAGCTAGATCACTTGGCTAGAACTCAGCTAGATCACTATCTGTAATAACATAGAATTCAGGATAAGATTCTCTTGGATCCCATCCAAAGGTCGAAATGCAAAAAGAGACTTGTTTATAGGTTAGCATTTTGTCATGGACTCACAAAATTGCATAGTTGTATGTTCTCAGTAGGAGGAGAATAATTGCTTCCAACTCATAATTTCATGATTTAGTAATAAAAGCTACTCCTACCAATATACTCTTTCTGTCAAAAGATCAAAACTAGCAGATACCTTCAATAGTTGAGGTACACAACACGACAATAAAACTGCTTCCACTGACAAAGCTTAAGAAATTCTCAATTAAAATCTATCCACAATATGAACATAAGCAAAAGAAAGAAAAGAGTGGTGATAACTATAGCAAATCTAATTTGGAATTTTAAACTTGGAGGTGGCTAAAATTGTTAAAATGTCCACAGTAAAATTAAATCTGTATTTTTATTCAAAAGAAAAAATAAATTGTAGATTAAAATCTACCAATGTTACCAGAAGAAGTTAAGGACCATTTACCATTTAAGTGATTAGTTAAGTTTTGAACTTTTTTTTTTTAAAATCCCACAGTTTTCTTCTTCCCATAAGGGGACAATTATTGGCAACTCCATGTTTGTTACAATGAAATGCTTCAGAACAATTTACTATAATTTATATACTATAACAGTTGGTAGAAATCATTTATGCTTAAATTTATTATGCATTAGAATAGTACAGTGCAGTGACTTTTATTTGTATAATGTTTTTCACTCAAGAATAGAATATTCTATCACATCATTCGGATCATTTGTTGGTACTATTTCATAGTAATCTGATAGAAACCAGAGTTCTCCAGCAATCATATACTTATTTGTACTTTGCCAAAAGCTCCTATAAAATGAGCATAGCTGTGGAAATTGTTTCACTTTGATATGTAGAGAAATTAAATTTTGAGTTCAGTCCTGCAAAATGAATTGTGAGCAAAAATAGCATCCATGTCTGTCCTGATGATTCCTGAGCCATGCATGAAGTTGATTAATAGCATAGCAATATGCCTTGACTAAACCTAATCACTTACATATCATTTAATATTGACAAGCGAAAATGAGTGATGTGAAAACACTTTCAACCAAAAGCATTGAAACTGTATACTTCGTTTCCCAATAACTATAACTTATTCAATCTTAAGCTTTACTTGGCTCTTTAGTTATTCGTTGTAAATAGTTATCCTTAAAAAAAAGATTCTTCTCATACACTAGGAAAGCAACCTCTGATGAAAAAATGTTAACAGATTATTAGAAATAAATAAATACATTTTATTATTCTAGCATTATGATGATGTGAGGCATGCTTTTAATAAAATAGCATTGTTTATTAAGCATATTTTGTCCCAGTTATTCATAATTGAATAGAGATTGCTTGAAAACACCTGGAAGCAATTTACCTTCTCTATCAACATTTTACTTCCAGAAAGGTTATTTACTTCCTAGTTTGGTTTCAAATTTAGTTTGGTTCTCAATACTTCATAATTAATAACTATTTATAAATACTGAACATTTACACTACTGATAATAATACTTATTATACATTTTACACAATTGTCACGTTTTTTCTTTTTTTTTTGAGACTTTTTTTTTTCTAACACAGAGTGTTGCTCTGTGGCCCAGGCTGTAGTGCAGTGGTGCAATCTCAGTTCACTACAACCTCTGCCTCCTGAATTCAAGCCATTCTTTTGCATCAGCCTCCCGAATATCTGGGATTACTGGTGCATGCCACCATGCCCAGCTAAATTTTGTATTTTCAGTAGAGACGGGTTTCACCAAGTTGGCCAGGCTGGTCTTGAACTCCTGGTCTCAACCGATTCGCCCACCTCGGCCTCCCAAAGTGTTGGGATTACAGGCATGAGCCACTGCACCTGGCTCCTATGTTGTTCTTATATACTAGGATCCATACTGACTTTTAATTTAATCTTTCTGCTTTAAAAAACTATGTAGTATAAGATTTTGTCTTGCCCAAAGAGAGGTACTGCCTTTGTATTCAGCTTCTTGGAGGTATCTATGTTATACTTGATACAAGTGTCTTTGCTTAGGTTGGGAACTGGCCACACCCAACAATCTTAGGTTGTAGTATAGACATGCCAGAAGGACCAACCATGTGATTTAGGGAGGAGACTTTGGGTCAGACCATATCAGTTGACCTGAGTTCAACCACGAGGTAATCGATCAATCAGTCATGCCTATATAATGGACCTTCAAAAAAATATCTGAACACAGAGGCTTGAATAAGTTTCTCTTGTTGGCAATACTCTGTGCATACTGTCACAAATCAGTGCTGGGAAGGTAATGCCCATCCTGCTTCCATCAGAAAAAGGATGGAAGCCTAACACTCAGAACCCTACCAAGCTCTGCCCTACATGACTCTTCGTTTGGCTGATTTTAGTCTGTATTTTTCCCTATAATAATCTGTAACTTTAAATACAGTCGCTCCCATTGAGTTCTGAGTCCTTCTGGTTATCAAACCTAACAGTGACCTTCAGGACTTGCAATTGGTGTCAGGAGTTAGGGCAGTCTGCAAAGGATTGTGTCCTCAAGCTTTGCAGTTGGACTAACTCATGGGCAGAGGTGCTTGGATGACAAATTAACTAAAAGGCAAACATGCACACATACAAACACACACACACACTCGCACACCCAAAATACTCGAATACATTAACACAGAAACTCAGTCCACACATAAAAAGGAACATCAACAGACCAAACTATAGATTAATAAATATATTTTAATAACTTACTGTCAGTGCCACGTTACTTCCTCTCATGCCTCTTGCACTATAAATGGATTTTAATAGTCAATTCAAGTGTTGATGCAAAACAGCCTTAAATATAAGAGCAAAACACCCTTAAGTATAAAGCTTCTAAAATTGAAAATATTAAATCATTAATTGTTTGTCTTGATGAAAAGGTAATAACATAGGATGGTGGAAATGCAATTAAATATAATTCCCTATAATGTGTTCCTTCTTTAAAACACAAAGGATAGCTCCTTTAATCAGTTTTCTGAAGACATCATTTTCAGATCTTGCTTCATTACTTTATCCACAAGTATCATTCTTGTGGATACACCCATATTGGTCAATACCAACATTAAAATAAAAAATTTGGAATTCCGAATTCTAAGTTTATCTTGTTTAGTACTGAGTAAAATCATACATCTAAAATTTAATAAGAGTAAAATAGCATTTCTCTGATCAAACAGAGATGGTGACAAATATTTTATGAAAAGGATTTGAGGCATCAAAAGACAATTTAAGTAAAACAAAAAATTATTGTTTACCTTAATTCCATTTTGTTCTACTAAATTACTATTACTGGCTATCAAATCAATGTCCATTAGAACCAACTAGGGAGTTTTTTGATTTTCAGATCCTAATTCATGATATCCCAAAGGGACAGACTGGGCAGAATCCTGAGTTTCTGCATTTTAACAAGCTCCTAGATAGTACTGTTGGAGACCAAAGTTTAAGAACTACTGATAATATAATTTAAAAGCTTAAGGACTGGACCTAGAACACTGCTTTGTGTTAAATAAATATGGCAAAATTTAAATTAATTACATTTTAGGAAGTTAATGAATTAACATTTTAAAATTAATTTGTGATTTTTGACAGGTAATCAATGTGTTTAAACTATTTCATAACCATTGCTTTTTTTTTTGACTATACACTTTGCTGATCCATTATATGAAAATAAGTCTTGCCAGTCGTTCTGAATGTTTTAACGTTTCATTTGATAATATTTATATCAAAGTTTTTTCAGCAGAAACTTCTTCAATATACTTTTATAAATATGAAAAATCAGTTCTTCACACACTTAAAATAAGGAAAAGATTAGTATAAGAAAATTATCAAATGTTTTTAATGCACTAATAAACATTTATATTCATTTCTTTAATATAAAATTATTTATTTTATTATTCACCTAACAGGATAAAAATATTTAGAATTAAAGCAAGTTAAACAACAAATTTCTTAAATTCTGTATATTATATATTTTGTGTAAAGGTGAGATGTTTAACTCAGTTGGTTGAAAAAAATGAAGACCCCATTTCATTTTTTATATTAAAAAAAAAGCACTGGTCTATATCCAGTGGTCTATATCCATCCAGTGTCTACTCACTTCTAAGCCTGTGGTCATAAAAGGAGGAAAATCGTAAGTTTGTGTTAAGAGTTTTGTAAAATCCTTAAGTAGCATCTCGGGATATATGATATAAGCATCATTATTTTCACAGGTTTTAGGAAAAGTTTCTTATTGTCTAAGTTTTGCCATTACTTTCAAAGAGCACCAAATTTCTGCTGATACGAAGTTAAATTCTTACATACTTGAATTATCTTTCTAAATCTCTGTTTACTCAACATTGTTTGTATCCAAAATGCCAAGGAAAACCAGTGAAAGGTAGACTGCTGCAGGAGCAACAGGGTTCTGAGGTGTCTTGGGAACCTACCATACCCAAGCCTTCTGGGCCTCCTTCCTGAGGGAACCACAACCAAGATGTGGAATAGTGCATTTGAAATCCATGGCTACTCCAGCTATGGAAGAGCCAGTGGTTGTGCAGAGTTCCCTGGGGATTTGGAACACTGATGTCGTCTCAGAAAAAAAATTCAAGAGCCTAAGCCCAGAACATTGTACTCTGTACTGTATCTCAGCTGCTTTTTGCTATTCTTGTTGGTGAAATATTCAAAATTTGGCATGTTGAGATTTCTCAGATCATTACTGTGGAGATAATGAGATATTGCAGAGACGACTCCAGTCAATATTGTTGATGAAATGGAGGACACAACGGTTGCATCAATGGGTGCTCACCAGTGATTTGATGCAGAGGGTGTCAGTGGTAACCACAGTGTGGTTCCTTCAAAAACATATGGGAAAGTGATGGCCATCTGAGATCTTTTCAGAACAAAAAGAGCCTAGTAGCTTTTAACATCATGCCCCTCAAGGATATGAATGAGTTTTCCACACATATTCTGGAAGTAGCCAACGGATATGATGCTCAGCAAATCTAACAGCAAGGGAGAGCACCTAGCAGCAAACCAGGAATGGGTGAAGTAGGGAACTTTGGTGGGAATAGCTTCATGCCAGGAAATGGCTTTATAGTGGCCAAAAACTAGGTGCTGGATTTGATTAAAGTTTGCCCAAGATTTGAAAGATTGAGCTTTCAGGATCTTAAGAAACAACTCCAATATGTCTGTAGCCTCAATCAAGGAAGCAGTGAATTTTCTTAGAATACAGGGATACATTTATTCCATTGTGAATGATGATCATTTCAAATCTATGGACACCAATAACTGGATTTAATTGGGTATTGGAGATATTTTCCAGCAGGACCTGTTTTCAGAATCCATTGGCTACAGCTGTGTCTATGTTTGGCCAGTTGACTTCTAAGAAGTAGGTCTCATAATAGTTTCAGTTGGCATCCTTATGAAACCTCCTAGTCTTCTGTTTCTGCTTTGTTGTTGATTTTTTTAAGCTCAAAGGGAACTGATAGAGATGTATATTCTAGGCAAGAATTTCCCGAAGAAATTACAAATAAGCTTGTTATAACATCAGGCTAGAAGGAAGAAAAGTGCCACCAACAGAGGTAAGCAGTATTACTTAAATAACATTTGGGGGTTTGTATTCTTAAAATGTTTCCTGTTGAGAGAAAATGAGCAGAACTAAGGCCCATGGTTAAAGAACTAGCTAAGAAACCCACTAACCCCTGTCTATTTGTGTTTCTCACTTTGATGATTTAGCATTACTGTCAGAATTGCATTTTCTTTCACTTTTTTGTTGTTACTGCTGCCAAAAATGAGTTTATAGGAACATAAGGTTATGGAGTGGTGGCCTCAAGGGGCAGAGGAGAGAAAGAATTGTGACTACATTTTGTACCGAATAAATGCTTCCACATGCTTAATAAAACTGTTGTATTGTAAAAAAAAAAAAAAATGCATGGCCAGGCGCGGTGGCTCAAGCCTGTAATCCCAGCACTTTGGGAGGCCGAGACGGGCGGATCACGAGGTCAGGAGATCGAGACCATCCTGGCTAACAAGGTGAAACCCCGTCTCTACTAAAACAATACAAAAAACTAGCCGGGCGAGGTGGCGGGCGCCTGCAGTCCCAGCTACTCGGGAGGCTGAGGCAGGAGAATGGCGTAAACCCGGGAGGCGGAGCTTGCAGTGAGCTGAGATCCGGCCACCGCACTCCAGCCCAGCCCGGGTGACAGAGCAAGACTCCGTCTCAAAAAAAAAAAAAAAAAAAAAAAAAAAAAAATGCAAAAGAGAATATAAAATGTTTCTTATGAGTATTACTAATGAAATTCTATTATAATGGGAAGAAAGTAGGGTGAACAAGTTTTGTGTGTGACTGATTTCAAAATCATAAACAATCAAACCTTCTGTAGACACTTTAAGTTTAAAGGCCCGTGAATACAGGATTTTATGTAGATTGTGCTTTATCAGGAAAATGGTGGTTTTGTTATTTGAAGATTTTTGAATAATCCTTACTGAATATCATCAGAAAAAAATAAGAACCAAGAGTCAGAAATTTAGACAAACAAATAGATGGAAGAGAAGGAAAAAAGTGTTATTTTTGAAGACCCCTGAAGAAGAAAAGGGAAATGAAGTCAAATATCATAGGGCTTAGAAAATAATTTATCTAGACCAGGCATGGTGGCCCACACCTAAAATTCCAGAACTTTGGGAGGCCGAGGCAGGAGGATTGCTTGAGCCCAGGAGTTCGAGACTATCCTGGGCAACACGGTGCGATCCAGTCTCTATAAAAACTGATGAAAAGAAAAAATAATAATTTATCTGTCTATGAGGAGTGAGGAAACCAAGTCAATTGTAAGAAGGGTGGAGCTAATGAAGCTATCTTGAAAAACCTAGGGTTATATAAACATATGTATTAGAGGAAACTTTAGAAATATATTATCTGGACATATTTAATAAAGCTAAGTTGTCTAAATAAAGGTTACATAAACTTCTCTATTTAATCTTAAAACTCCAATATCAAGCTCTTCCGCATTTCTGAATCCAGTGTGAGACCCAGAAGTTGAAAGCCAATAAGTATGAGTCACAAAATGAGAAAAGCTCGTGGAAAGTCTGATACTGGTACAAAATTCTTTTTAGTATAGCTATTTTTTGCAAAATAAAAATAATTAAAATCATTTTTCAAACCAGAGAATTTTAAAGAAATTTAAAGAATTTAAAAGAATTTTAAAGTTTATGTTGCCAATTGTGAATAATAAATGAACACTAATTATCCACTACCCATCAATATTAACTAAATATGTGTATGATATTATTTATATAATCTTAATTAGTGGATAAACTTTTATCTTATTCAAGGTACTTACAAATTGGACAAGGAACTTGATGCCTTCATTTCTAACCTTGATTTCCCTTGCTCTGTTTTTCCTATATAATGTTAAGTTGTTCAACTACAAATTGTTCTATCATAAGAAATCTCAGGAACCTACCCTTCCCAGTAGGAAACAATCCACTGTTTACTAAATAATCTGTCAATAAAATGATAAAGTGAAATAGAAATGCAGAATGGAATATAGTAGATGAAAAATACTATCTCTGGCATACGCTGGTTATTATTATTTTTATTCACCAATCAGTAGTGTTTTTTTTTAGTCAAATTTAAAATACAGCATCTTAAAATACGATTTAAGTATACATTGTGGAATCAGAAGGCAAAAGTTCTACCGTTGTCACAGCAGGTAAAAAAAAAAAAATCTGCAAAGCAATGCAGTCCACCTATTTTACAATATAACGTTAATAAAGGTAATTAAGGTAATAAATAAAAAAACCTTTTTTCCCCAATTATTGAGATCATAAGCACTAGTGAAAAAGCAGTATTTGCAGATACTATTGATTGGTTTTTAAATTAAGGTCAAGTGTTTGGAAAGGTTTTGCAAAACTAGATTCATCATTACTAGCCCAAATAGGCACAAAATTACTTGATTCTAAATGCGGTGTAATATCTCAAAAAGAAAATGTATTTTATTGCATTGTAATTGAAGAGTAGAACAAATTTTCCCCTGATATTTCTCTTTGCAATTTATTGATAGATGTATTTGCAGTGAGGTAGACTTACTCTCATAAGTATAACTGAATAAACATGAATCCATCATTATTTAAATATTTAAAGTATTGACTAAGAAAGAAGGGGGCTGTCAAGGAAACAAGGGCCACTGTATCTTCCCTCTTCTGACAGCTTGGAAACCAAAAAGAAGGCATTCCTCCACCCCCTTTTCTCTGGATTATCTTTGTGGGTATCAAATCCCTCTTCTGAAATTTTGAATCATCCTGACTAATATTTCAATTGATGAAGAAACAGCCTGGAAGGGCACACATACCAAACAAATTAGGACATGTAAGATCATCTGCTCTGTCTACCTTCACACATGTCTAAGTGGTGATACATGCTCATTAGATTTAACACATAGTATTTAATTATGGTGAAGTTTGAAGTGAATCACCTGGATTGAAATACCAGCATTGTCCTTTGATAGCTGCACACATTTTACAAGTCATTTACCCTTTACAACTTTTAGTTATCTTGCCTAAAAAAACCTGCAATTATATATATAAAAATAAAAAAATATTATAGCTAAAAAATACACTAATATTAGTGGTTGCCATTGATCTGATACTTACTATATGCTAGACATATTTAATTCTCACAACACTGTGAGTTAGACATAATTATATCTATTTAATACACAAGGAAGTTAAAAGGTAGAAAGCCTGACTTCAAAGCATGTAACTGCTCTAAGGATAATAATAGCTTTCTTGTTTAGGTTCCAGACAGCTGTGAGTGTATATATATATATATACGTGTGTGTGTGTGTATATATATATATTTAAAACTATGTGCAACATCTTTGTAAGTTAAATTGCTAACTCTGCATTGTTGGCTATTATATCATGATTTTTAAATATAAGAGAAGGTTTAACTCCCAAATTCATAAGAAAATGGTATAGAATGATTATAAAGTTTTAACATTCAACATAAAACAAAAACTTTCGAGATCTTTTAGGCCTTTGTAATCCATAAGTTCAAATATTAGAAATAGGGCAGTCAAGTAAATTGCCTAAGGTCATGCAATGAGGTTGCAGCAGACCTGGGAAGAGAATTGAATAGCTTAGATTCATAATCATGGTGTTTTAGCATCCAAAGGAAGCTACACTTTGAATATTTGCTTTTCACAGATAATGTTCCTTTCAGTATCAACATGTAGAAGAAAATAACATTTGAAACCTAAGTAATTCTTTGATTATTAAAGTAACAATAGTTTGATTCTAAAACTAAGAAAACTACATATTATTTCAATATGACACATAAAGAAAATAGGTTAGCTTATCAAAGTATTTTAGGTGAGAAAAAAGTACTACATCATCAGCCCATGATGTGTACAGAACATAAAATACTCCGACTTCGAACACTGAACTAGGGGAGGAAACAGTGGAACTACAGTCAGGAAGTCAACTGCATTATATCACAGCAAGTAAATTTTCTCTTTTAACCTGTGAAATCAGGAACAAGATGGAAAAAATTTCAAGCCATTGATGCAGCCAGGTTAGGAATACAAAATATAAGCAAAAATTTAAAAAGGAAAGGAATATGATGTACAAATGTGGACAAGAAATCCAGCTGAGTAAAAAAAAAAAAAATCACAATTGCAGGAATAGAAGAAAATTTTATATAAGTGCTCTATGAAATAGGATATCTTAATAAGAAATTGAGTTCTATAAAATAGGTGTTCATAAATGAGGAGTTAAAGCAACAAAACAGGATGAAAAGAAATACTAAGCACTATGAAAACAATCTGAGGACGAAAACAACCAAGAAGATAAATTAGAAACGAAAGGGAACAAAACTTATGTGGCTGAAAGTTGTTACTAACATGGTAGAAAGACTTGATGTCATTCTACCAGGATACATGCATATAGGAAAAGAAAGAGACTTTTCAAATAAGAAAGGAACTAATATATGGAAAAATCAAACACTATTCAATACAAAAATAAAGTATTCCTGAGGTAGTGACCTGAACAAATGAAACTGCAAACTACACAAAATGTTATTCTTTTTTCCTTAAAATAAATAATGCACGTTATCCCAAGAGAAAAACAAAACGATGTATAATGCTCAACACTGGTACATATCCTGGTTAGGTTACTGAACTGCAAGGATATAAGACATAGTTCTTCAGCAATTCACATGGACAGAATAAACTGCCTGGGAGAAGTACTGGTGGCAGCAGTGGTGGTATATACATTCTAGACATTTTCAAAGTAATAATCATTGGAGTGGGGAGTGAGAGGGAGAGCACAGGCAAGAGAGATCTCCAGCCAAAATGTTGCTAAGCTATGAAAGCAAGAATTAAGATTCTCAACTACACATTTTTAAAGGCAAAATATATTGTATCTATTATCTCCAGGTGATGGAGTGGGGGCAATTGAATTGAAGATGCTGGGAATGGAGAAGTGCTGAGTAAACAGAACTGGTGGTGGGCACTAAACTAATGTAATGCAAATATTAGACTAACACTAAATTTAAAAAATAATAATTATAAAATGAGGTAAATTGGATAAATCTTCCCAATGTAAAACTAATGACAAAACTAATGACAAAGGCTAGAAAATCAGTTTGAATAAAGAATAAGAAGGCTTAAATTCATGAATATGGTCTGAAGTTCTATATATTGTTAAACAATATATAATAGAGTATGTGTCTTAATTTTTCTTATAATTTCTTTTTTAAGTTTAGAGAAATGTTTTAGAACAAAATATCTGTTGTGGTGAATAAATATTCCTGATGGATTAAGCAATTCAATAACTTATTTCTTACATTAAAAATTTTTAGGCCGGGCACAGTGGCTCACACCTGTAATTCCAGCACTTTGGGAGGCCAGAGTGGGTGGATCACCTGAGGTCAGGAGTTCAAGACCAGCCTGACCCATATGGTGAAACCCTGTCTCTAATAAGCAGAAAAAAAGTTAGCCAGCCATGGTGGTGCCTGCCTGTAATCCCTGCTACTTGGGAGGCTGAAGTAGGAGAATTGTTTGAACTCAGGTGGCTGAGGTTGCAGTGAGCCGAGATTGCACCACTGCACTCCAGGCTGGGCAACACAGTGAGACTCCATCTAAAAAAATTTTAAATTTATTTATACTTGAATTTAACATATTTGATAAAGTATAATTAATATGATATTTTTAGATAAATATATGCATTTTGTGTAAGCCTGTTTTAGCTTTGTTGAGGTATAATTGTCAAAAAATAAACTACACATATGTAAGTATAAAATTTGATAATTAATGACATATACTTTGACAAACTTGTGAAGTCATCACCACAATTAAGTTAGAGAACATGTCCATCAACCCCAAGTTTCTTCATGCTCCTTGGTAAATCATTCCTTTCAATCCTTCCTCCTCACCTTGTCCCCAAACAAGAAATGATCTACTCTCTCTCACTGTACATTAGTTTGCATTTTCTAGAATTAATGCAACTCAAATCAGACAATATGTACTTTTTAGAAACAATCTGGCTTCTTCCATGAAGAATAACTATTTTGAGATTCATATATGTTGTTGTGTGTGTCCATGATTGAAGTTTATTTCCTTCACCTATTTGTGGACATTTGAGTTGTTGCCAGCTTTTGACTATCACAACCCAAGATACTATGTACATTTCTGTACAAGTTGTTAAGTAGACTTATGGCTTCATGTTTCACTGGTAAATACTTAGATGTAGATTATAATAAGTTAATGTTTAATACAAAAAAAAAAAAAAAAACTACCACACTGTTTGCCACAGTGGTTTGTACCCTTTTACATTCCTCAACAGCAGAGTATGTTAAGTTCCATTGCCTAGTCATACCCTCCAGCACTTAGTATGGCTAGTCTTTTTAATATGAGCCATCCTAGTAAGTGAGTAGTGGCATCTCACTGTGGTTTGAATTGCATTTCTCTGATGAGTAATAAAGTTGAGTACTCATTCTGGTGATTATTTGCCATCCATATATCTTCTCTGGTGAAGTGTCTATACTACTCCCTTTTTTATAATTTTCTCATCACTGAGTTTTGAAAATTCTTTACATATTCTAAATTTGCAAATATTTTCTTCCAAACTATGGCTTGTCTTTTCATTCTTTTATCAGTATCTTTCAAACAGCAGAAGTTTATGGAGTTTAAGCAAAGATTTCTTAGATACAATATCCAAAACAGAATTTATAAAAGAAAGAAACGATAAGTTAGACTGTATCGAAATAAAAAATAAAACAACTTCTGTTGAGACACTTAAAAGAATGAAAATACAAGCTACAGACTGTGAGAAAACATTGGCAAAGTATACATTTAATGAAAGATATATATTCAGAATATGTAAAGGTGTTTCACAACTACACAATGAGACAATGGCTTAAAAATAGATAAAATTTGAACTGACACTTCACCAATAAAGATATATGAATAGCTAATAATTACATGAGAAGATACTCAACATTATTAGTCATCAGATAAATAAAAATTAACGATAAATTTTGTGTTAATTTTTGTATGTCGATCAATAGGTGGATCAAAGTTCACTTTTTGGTGTATAGAAATCCAATTGTGATGATATAATTTGTTTAAAACACTATCCTTTCCCAGCTAAATTGCCTTAGCATTTTTTGTAATAACCAGTTGTCCACATATATGTGGGTTTATTTATGGATCTCTATTCTGTTCCATTAATCTAAGTCCATCTATTCCAGGACCACATTCTATTTTTGTAATAAGCCATCAGATAGTGTTAGTCACCCAACTTTGTTGTTCCTTTCCAAAGTTACTCTGGCCATAGTTGTTCCTTTGTATTTCCATCTAAATTTTAGAATCAACTTGTCAATTTTTGCCACACCAAAATCCAGAAACACAAAGAAAACTTCAAGAATTTCAAATAAGCTTGTTTTAAAAATATAGATTCAGTTGAGGAGAATTGAAAACAATATTGAATATCACAATTTATGAATACCACATATCTCTCCATTTATTTACGACTTTGTTAATTTTTTTCTCTCAGCAGTATTTTATAGCTTTTAGTGTGCAGGACTTTCATATCTTTTCACAGATTTTTTTCCCTGACAATCATATGGCATCACATTTTAAATGTTTTCAAAATGGCATTCTTTCCTAATTCTAACTTCTGTTTATTATTTGGTCATACATAGAAGATAAACAGAAGATATGTGGTGAATTACAATTAATTTTTGTATATTGATATCTTATTCTGCAACCTTGTTGAACTCATTTATTAGCTCTAGTATCTTTTGTAGATTCCATCAGATTATTTACATAGATAAGCTCATCTGAGAATAAAGACAGTTTTATTTCTTTCTTTGCGATATTGATGCAATTTATGTCTTTTCCTTGTCTTATTGTAGTAGCTAGAACCTCTAGTAGGTTAATGGACAGAAATAATAAGCGACGACATCCTCGGCCTTTTCCTAATTTAGGTGAAAGCATTTTATCATAGAATATGATGTTAACTAGGATTTTGGTATCTAGTTTTATCAGACTTAGTAAGTTTTTTTTTGGGTTCTCTAGGAACTGTTGTTGGATTTCAACAAATTTTTTTGGCACTTATTGAAAGAAGCATATGGATTTTTTTCTTCAGTTTATTAACATGAATTATATTGCTTAACTGTTGAGTGTTAAAGCAACTTCATATTCTCAGGATAAACTCCGCATCATCATAACGTATTATTATTTTTATATATTGCTTGATTCAGCAACTACAGTTTTGTTCAGAATTTTCATGTCTATGTTCATGAAGGATTTTGGTTGGTAGGGATTTTTTTATATTCTTGTATGGTTATTTCCTTTTTTATATATCCGATTAATGTTGGCATAATAGAATGACTTGGGAAGTATTAGCTACACTTCAGTTTTCTGAAAAAATATGTATAATATGAACCTAATTTTGATATTAAAATTTTATACAGTTATTTTTCTGTTTTTCATCTCCCTATATGTATATTGATACCAATCTAATGTTATTGATACTAACTGCTGAGTGGTAAGAATTATAGTGCTTTGTCTATATTTTTATTTGTATACTTAAACATTGATTGTATGTTTATAAGCCACGTGTAGTATTTTTAAAACTATGCAAATCTATGTGTTAAAATTTTTTAAAAAATTAAAAACTATATTATAATATTCTGGAATTATAAATGGATGCTGTCAGCACTTTAAGCTGATTGTCAGAGGACTATACTTTTCAAAATGTTTTCTGAAAATCACTAGTTTATCTGGAGTCCTATGATGTGGTCATCAGTAAACATGGTTGTGGAAAATAACAGTAAGTTCAACTATTTCACCTCTGTTTACCAATTTGAAATTTATGAATAGGAACTACTTTCAAAAAAATTTTGTTAATAATAATTACTTTTTTCAAGTGTTGAGCATACATTGCAAGGACTATTAGGGTCAGTTAATCTCAGGTATCTTTCAGCTGTCAAGATGCAATTCATTTCATCTCATGTTATTTTCAGAATCTTGTGGTATTAGTGCTTACAGTAGCTAAATTTGAAATAATGTTCAGTCTCCATTTCACAAAAAAAGATGCAAAAATGGTTCACTACAACATAAACTAAAAATAAAATGACAATTATTATAATTATATATTTAATTATAATTTATAATTATATAAATATATTTTTATATAATTATAAGTTTAAAATATAGATAATTATAAATTATATTTATAAAATTATATTTTAATTACAAATACAATTTTAAAATAAATAAAATAGCATTAATAACATAAAGAGTGAACAGAATTCCAGTTTGAATATAAAATGTGAATTTATGAGCACCCAGTCAACTATTATATCAGATAACTTAAATAATATAAATCAAGTGTACAATAAGAAAAGGAAAACGTCTTTAATCCCCCATTGTTAGGAAAGCTGATGATGTCTATTATTTAGTTCTTTCTCAGAATTGACTTGCTTGGAGTATCACCTGATGAGGAAATGGACATAGAACTTTTATTTTCTATTATTTTTTAAGCTATAAGAATTCCATTTAAAATTTGCTAACTTTTTTCCTTTAAAAGGCAAGATGCAAACTGATCTTTAAACAGAGTTCCTGTGTCAGAAAATGACCCCCTAGGTCTCCAATTTTAGCTAGGTAGATGTAAAATAGAAAAGTATGCCTTATTCTGGGAGAATAGTATTAACAGACTATTATTGTCCTGGAGCAGGCTGGAGACTTAGATGAACTCTTTGAAGGCTAATTTAAGCAATGTTCTTTCTCATTGCAACTCATTGCCTCCACAAATTTATGTATATACCAAGAAACTTTAAGGAAAGAATATTTCCTTTTAAAAGTTCCAAGTTCTGGGTAACTGATAAACTGTGATAACATCCATGGAGGATACATCGATTACTTCATATGGAATTTGCATCATAAAAGAGTGATAATCTGGTCTTGTGGTTTAATCCCCACTTCTGGGTCAAGATTTTTAGAGAAAGGATGGACTAATGAACAGAGATACCTGATGGTGAGTAATATTATGTATTGAACAAGCAGAGTAATAAATATCAAATACAAATGCTTAAGGAAAAAAATCCAAACATCCAGTCATAAATTGCTGCCCTACGATTTTTCACATTGATTCTTCTTAATGAACTGAAGTTTGAGATTTCATGTTGGGTAAGTGCTCACCATACACCTACTCATAAAGGCTATTTTAGTATACATTAAAATTGTATGGTATCTTCTTAGGTGTGAGAGGAACACAGATAACTTAATGAAGACACCCTGAACATGAGCTTGCTACTTTGAGAAGGAATAAAACTTTATGTAGGCATTGTAGAATCTCTCAGAGAACTTTCTAGAAATGCCAACAACTTGTGTTCATCCTCCTCCCAATTCTAGTTTAATTGCTCTACGTGAAGCCAGGAAAGTTGTGTCATAAAAGTCCCCAAGTGATTTTGAAGTGCAACTGGTTTAAGAATTTCTAATTTTGGGGGGGCGGAGCAAGATGGCCGAATAGGCACAGCTCCAGTCTCCAACTCCCAGCGCGAGCGACACAGAAGACCGGCGATTTCTGCATTTTCAACTGAGGTACTGGGTTCATCTCACTGGGGAGTGCCAGACGATCGGTGCTGGTCAGCTGCTGCAGCCCGACCAGCGAGAGCTGAAGCAGGGCGAGGCATTGCCTCACCTGGAAAGCGCAAGGGGGAAGGGAATCCCTTTTCCTAGCCAGGGGAACTGAGACACATAACACCTGGAAAAACAGGTAACTCCCACCCCAATACTGCGCTTTAAGCAGACAGGCACACCAGGAGATCATATCCCACACCTGGCCGGGAGTGTCCCACACCCACGGAGCCTCCCTCATTGCTAGCACAGCAGTCTGTGATCTACCGGCAAGGCAGCAGCGAGGCTGGGGGAGGGGCGCCCGCCATTGCTGAGGCTTAAGTAGGTAAACAAAGCTGCTGGGAAGCTCGAACTGGGTGGAGCTCACAGCAGCTCAAGGAAACCTGCCTGTCTCTGTAGACTCCACCTCTGGGGACAGGGCACAGTAAATAATAACAAACGCAGCAGCTCTGCAGACGCAAACGACTCTGTCTGACAGCTTTGAAGAGAGCAGTGGATCTCCCAACACGGAGGTTGAGATCTGAGAAGGGACAGACTCCCTGCTCAAGTGGGTCCCTGACCCCTGAGTAGCCTAACTGGGAGACATCCCCCACTAGGGGCAGTCTGACACCCCACACCTCACAGGGTGGAGTACACCCCTGAGAGGAAGATTCCAAAGCAAGAATCAGACAGGTACACTCGCTGTTCAGAAATATTCTATCTTCTGCAGCCTCTGCTGCTGATACCCAGGCAAACAGGGTCTGGAGTGGACCTCAAGCAATCTCCTACAGCTACAACCTACAGCTGAGGATCCTGACTGTTAGAAGGAAAGCTATCAAACAGGAAGGACACCTACACCAAAACCCCATCAGTACATCACCATCATCAAAGACCAGAGGCAGATAAAACCACAAAGATGGGGAAAAAGCAGGGCAGAAAAGCTGGAAATTCAAAAAATAAGAGCGCATCTCCCCCGGCAAAGGAGCGCAGCTCATCGCCAGCAACGGATCAAAGCTGGACGGAGAATGACTTCGAAGAGATGAGAGAAGAAGGCTTCAGTCCATCAAACTTCTCAGAGCTAAAGGAGGAATTACGTACCCAGCGCAAAGAAACTAAAAATCTTGAAAAAAAAGTGGAAGAATTGATGGCTAGAGTAATTAATGCAGAGAAGCTCACAAACGAAATGAAAGAGACGAAAACCATGGCACGAGAAATACGTGACAAATGCACAAGCTTCAGTAACCGTCTCGATCAACTGGAAGAAAGAATGTCAGCGATGGAGGATCAAATGAATGAAATGAAGCGAGAAGAGAAACCAAAAGAAAAAAGAAGAAAAAGAAATGAACAAAGCCTGCAAGAAGTATGGGATTATGTAAAAAGACCAAATCTACGTCTGATTGGGGTGCCTGAAAGTGAGGGGGAAAATGGAACCAAGTTGGAAAACACTCTTCAGGATATCATCCAGGAGAACTTCCCCAACCTAGTAGGGCAGGCCAACATTCAAATCCAGGAAATACAGAGAACGCCACAAAGATACTCCTCGAGAAGAGCAACTCCAAGACACATAATTGCCAGATTCACCAAAGTTGAAATGAAGGAAAAAATCTTAAGGGCAGCCAGAGAGAAAGGTCGGGTTACCCACAAAGGGAAGCCCATCAGACTAACAGCAGATCTCTCGGCAGAAACTCTTCAAGCCAGAAGAGAGTGGGGGCCAATATTCAACATTCTTAAAGAAAAGAATTTTAAACCCAGAATTTTATATCCAGCCAAACTAAGTTTCATAAGTGAAGGAGAAATAAAATCCTTTACAGATAAGCAAATGCTTAGAGATTTTGTCACCACTAGGCCTGCCTTACAAGAGACCCTGAAGGAAGCACTAAACATGGAAAGGAACAACCGGTACCAGCCATTGCAAAAACATGCCAAAATGTAAAGACCATCAAGGCTAGGAAGAAACTGCATCAACTAACGAGCAAAATAACCAGTTAATATCATCATGGCAGGATCAAGTTCACACATAACAATCTTAACCTTAAATGTAAATGGACTAAATGCACCAATTAAAAGACACAGACTGGCAAACTGGATAAAGAGTCAAGACCCATCAGTCTGCTGTATTCAGGAGACCCATCTCACACGCAGAGACATACATAGGCTCAAAATAAAGGGATGGAGGAAGATTTACCAAGCAAATGGAGAACACAAAAAAGCGGGGGTTGCAATACTAGTCTCTGATAAAACAGACTTTAAACCATCAAAGATCAAAAGAGACAAAGAAGGACATTACATAATGGTAAAGGGATCAATTCAACAGGAAGAGCTAACTATCCTAAATATATATGCACCCAATACAGGAGCACCCAGATTCATAAAGCAAGTCCTTAGAGACTTACAAAGAGACTTAGACTCCCATACAATAATAATGGGAGACTTCAACACTCCACTGTCAACATTAGACAGATCAACGAGACAGAAAGTTAACAAGGATATCCAGGAATTGAACTCATCTCTGCAGCAAGCAGACCTAATAGACATCTATAGAACTCTCCACCCCAAATCAACAGAATATACATTCTTCTCAGCACCACATCGTACTTACTCCAAAATTGACCACGTAATCGGAAGTAAAGCACTCCTCAGCAAATGTACAAGAACAGAAATTATAACAAACTGTCTCTCAGACCACAGTGCAATCAAATTAGAACTCAGGACTAAGAAACTCAATCAAAACCGCTCAACTACATGGAAACTGAACAACCTGCTCCTGAATGACTACTGGGTACATAACGAAATGAAGGCAGAAATAAAGATGTTCTTTGAAACCAATGAGAACAAAGATACAACATACCAGAATCTCTGGGACACATTTAAAGCAGTGTGTAGAGGGAAATTTATAGCACTAAATGCCCACAAGAGAAAGCAGGAAAGATCTAAAATTGACACTCTAACATCGCAATTAAAAGAACTAGAGAAGCAAGAGCAAACACATTCGAAAGCTAGCAGAAGGCAAGAAATAACTAAGATCAGAGCAGAACTGAAGGAGATAGAGACACAAAAAACCCTCCAAAAAATCAATGAATCCAGGAGTTGGTTTTTTGAAAAGATCAACAAAATTGACAGACCACTAGCAAGACTAATAAAGAAGAAAAGAGAGAAGAATCAAATCGACGCAATTAAAAATGATAAAGGGGATATCACCACCGACCCCACAGAAATACAAACTACCATCAGAGAATACTATAAACACCTCTACGCAAATAAACTGGAAAATCTAGAAGAAATGGATAATTTCCTGGACACTTACACTCTTCCCAGACTAAACCAGGAAGAAGTTGAATCCCTGAATAGACCAATAGTAGGCTCTGAAATTGAGGCAATAATTAATAGCCTACCAACCAAAAAAAGTCCAGGACCAGATGGATTCACAGCTGAATTCTACCAGAGGTACAAGGAGGAGCTGGTACCATTCCTTCTGAAACTATTCCAATCAATAGAAAAAGAGGGAATCCTCCCTAACTCATTTTATGAGGACAACATCATCCTGATACCAAAGCCTGGCAGAGACACAACAAAAAAAGAGAATTTTAGACCAATATCCCTGATGAACATCGATGCAAAAATCCTCAATAAAATACTGGCAAACCGGATTCAGCAGCACATCAAAAAGCTTATCCACCATGATCAAGTGGGCTTCATCCCTGGGATGCAAGGCTGGTTCAACATTCGCAAATCAATAAACATAATCCAGCATATAAACAGAACCAAAGACAAGAACCACATCATTATCTCAATAGATGCAGAAAAGGCTTTTGACAAAATTCAACAGCCCTTCATGCTAAAAACGCTCAATAAATTCGGTATTGATGGAACGTACCTCAAAATCATAAGAGCTATTTATGACAAACCCACAGCCAATATCATACTGAATGGGCAAAAACTGGAAAAATTCCCTTTGAAAACTGGCACAAGACAGGGATGCCCTCTCTCACCACTCCTATTCAACATAGTGTTGGAAGTTCTGGCTAGGGCAATCAGGCAAGAGAAAGAAATCAAGGGGATTCAGTTAGGAAAAGAAGAAGTCAAATTGTCCCTGTTTGCAGACGACATGATTGTATATTTAGAAAACCCCATTGTCTCAGCCCAAAATCTCCTTAAGCTGATAAGAAACTTCAGCAAAGTCTCAGGATACAAAATTAATGTGCAAAAATCACAAGCATTCTTATACACCAGTGACAGTCAAACAGAGAGCCAAATCAGGAATGAACTTCCCTTCACAATTGCTTCAAAGAGAATAAAATACCTAGGAATCCAACTTACAAGGGATGTAAAGGACCTCTTCAAGGAGAACTTCAAACCACTGCTCAGTGAAATCAAAGAGGACACAAACAAATGGAAGAACATACCATGCTCATGGATAGGAAGAATCAATATCGTGAAAATGGCCATACTGCCCAAGGTAATTTATAGATTCAATGCCATCCCCATCAAGCTACCAATGAGCTTCTTCACAGAATTGGAAAAAACTGCTTTAAAGTTCATATGGAACCAAAAAAGAGCCCGCATCTCCAAGACAATCCTAAGTCAAAAGAACAAAGCTGGAGGCATCACGCTACCTGACTTCAAACTATACTACAAGGCTACAGTAACCAAAACAGCATGGTACTGGTACCAAAACAGAGATATAGACCAATGGAACAGAACAGAGTCCTCAGAAATAATACCACACATCTACAGCCATCTGATCTTTGACAAACCTGAGAGAAACAAGAAATGGGGAAAGGATTCCCTATTTAATAAATGGTGCTGGGAAAACTGGCTAGCCATAAGTAGAAAGCTGAAACTGGATCCTTTCCTTACTCCTTATACGAAAATTAATTCAAGATGGATTAGAGACTTAAATGTTAGACCTAATACCATAAAAATCCTAGAGGAAAACCTAGGTAGTACCATTCAGGACATAGGCATGGGCAAAGACTTCATGTCTAAAACACCAAAAGCAACGGCAGCAAAAGCCAAAATTGACAAATGGGATCTCATCAAACTAAAGAGCTTCTGCACAGCAAAAGAAACTACCATCAGAGTGAATAGGCAACCTACAGAATGGGAGAAAATTTTTGCAATCTACTCATCTGACAAAGGGCTAATATCCAGAACCTACAAAGAACTCAAACAAATTTACAAGAAAAAAACAAACAACCCCATCCAAAAGTGGGCAAAGGATATGAACAGACATTTCTCAAAAGAAGACATTCATACAGCCAACAGACACATGAAAAAATGCTCATCATCACTGGCCATCAGAGAAATGCAAATCAAAACCACAATGAGATACCATCTCACACCAGTTAGAATGGCGATCATTCAAAAGTCAGGAAACAACAGGTGCTGGAGAGGATGTGGAGAAATAGGAACACTTTTACACTGTTGGTGGGAGTGTAAACTAGTTCAACCATTATGGAAAACAGTATGGCGATTCCTCAAGGATCTAGAACTAGATGTACCATATGACCCAGCCATCCCATTACTGGGTATATACCCAAAGGATTATAAATTATGCTGCTATAAGGACACATGCACACGTATGTTTATTGCAGCACTATTCACAATAGCAAAGACTTGGAATCAACCCAAATGTCCATCAGTGACAGATTGGATTAAGAAAATGTGGCACATATACACCATGGAATACTATGCAGCCATAAAAAAGGATGAGTTTGTGTCCTTTGTAGGGACATGGATGCAGCTGGAAACCATCATTCTTAGCAAACTATCACAAGAACAGAAAACCAAACACCGCATGTTCTCACTCGTAGGTGGGAACTGAACAATGAGATCACTTGGACTCGGGAAGGGGAACATCACACACCGGGGCCTATCATGGGGAGGGGGGAGGGGGGAGGGATTGCATTGGGAGTTATACCTGATGTAAATGACGAGTTGATGGGTGCAGCACACCAACATGGCACAAGTATACATATGTAGCAAACCTGCACGTTGTGCACATGTACCCTACAACTTGAAGTTTAATAATAATAAATAAATAAATAAAAAAAAAAAAAAAAAACAAAAAAAAACAAACTTTATGTAGCCTGTTTAGAATGTAACAATCATTATAGAGGGTCAATTTGCTTTTCCTCTAAGATTAGAAAATTAAAGAAGATAGGTAGGAAAATTAAATACAGTGCAAAAGCACTGATACTTTTCAAAGATCACCGAATCATTCCTCTTGTTCCTCAATTATCTGTTTACCGACATAAATGTGTATCAGATTATTTTGCCTCTCATGTAAGTGATACTCATTTTAATGTCATAAGTTGTTTCCTTTGCTAGAATTATATTAAATTAGAGTGGAACAAATTCTAAAAGTACTCAAATATATTCATTTCCAATTATGATCTAAGAAAATAAAATCAGCACAGAGTGTATTGTAATGATAAAAATTATTTTTGAAAGCATGCAATTTCCAAATGCATTTGTTTTATTTGTGACCTCTATTTGTTTCTACAATTCCAATTTTGAGTTTACTAAGTATCAAATAGCAACTAGTAGTCAACTACTGGATAACCGTGTGTTTGAATATTCCATAATGGATAAGTATGTACTGAGTCTCATTCTATATATAAATTATGTGGACCAGGGGACCTATGTTTTAGAAATGTGTATGTTAGAGAAACAAAAACATTTCAGAGGTCCTCTGAATAAATATGAAGAAGGGCAAAGATACTATGAGAAAAACAAAAACATAAAGGGTAAATACAATTTCAAAGCTAAAGGTGGATAAAAAGATTCCTAACAGGTAGTGTTGGCAGAACAAGTCCATGCCTAATGTTATTGTTCTCCTAGCTGGCTCAAACAAGCAGCTAAACAATATATCTGGCATATGGAAGTCAGTCTTTGAAACCAAATATTCCCTCGACTGCCTTGCTAAACAAGCTGCAGTTTCTAAGACTGATATCCCTTGGTTTCTACAGTTAAGAAGCATGATATATTTTACATTTCTGCCCAGCAAAGCTATTTTAGACAGACTTAAATATTTAAATACTTTACGGGATTTGACAGCATGGGTGAAAAATGGCACAGGTCTAGAAATTTTGGCCCCCATTCTGTCGCTAATAAGGTGTGTGATTTAGTTCAGTCACTTAACCTCTTAAGCTATAATGTCATTGTCTATAAAATATCTGCTCTGGAATTACAGTTAAAATAATGTGCTTGGAGGGGTTTTTAAAAATTAAAATGCTTTATAAATATAATTAACAATCATTCTATCAGATCTCACACTCCAGTATTTTTCTGCAATAATATTTATGCTATTTAAAACTAGAGAAGATCCTTATTAAAAATTCATTCAAATGTTTATTTCTCCCTGAGCACATCTTAGCTGTTCAATCATTAAATCTTACTCAGCAAATTAAGTGATTATCTTTCTTTCTATTTTTAAAAAAGGGGCTTGGAAGGACAAGAAAATATTCCCATTGTCCAACTCATAAATAAAATAATGTGTATTTGTTCCTAGTGAATATCAACAGGTTTACAATATTTAATTAAGCAATGTAATTTAATGTAGCACTCATTTGACAGATAAATAAAATGGTACAGTATAGCACTCCAAAGAGTCCTATAGTTTGGTTTACATTTTCCACATAAATCAAGTTAGTACTACAATAAGTTTTTGCTTTTATATAAATTTATTCTATTGTCTGGAATGAACATTAAAGCAATAATACATGATAGAAATACTCAAAGAGATTAGATGTTCTAAAAAAGTTAGCCAATTTAATATGCTATAGTTTCTCCTAAGATAATTATTACGAGAATAAAACATAAATGCTGCTGATTTCAATCTGACTACTCTTTACCAATCAGACTACCTGAAACTTTTTTACCACTTTACCTAATTATGGAATCCTGACATGCTATCTGGCCTCTCTATCCCTCTGGTTCCCAATTACTAAAATCTAATCAATATCCACTTTTCTCTAACCAAGCACATTTTAAGTTCTATCAGCAATACAAACTCAAAAGGAAAAAAGGCAGACTTATAGCAACTAGGATATAAGAATTACTTTTTTATGGTCAATGTGATACAATGAATGAACACTATGTATACAACATTAAATTGTCATTCTATCTTCTCCCAGTGAGGCAGCGCATTTAATTTCCTCAATTGGACATACTTACTGAATCAGATTAGATGTCGGTAAGAATTTTGAACTTTTAGTTTCTCAGGGAAAGAGGGCAGCAGTAGGAAGAGACAGACAACACTTTAGCATTCCATGACTTGATCCCTACCACACCTTTTCCGTCCAAGCTGTGCCTTTTCTATCTTTAATTTTCATTCTAGAAATGCTGAGCCTATCTTTGTCATCCATATACATCATGCTATTTCTAGCCCTCTGAATCTTCATGCATGCTGGTTTCTCTGCCCCTTACCCACCTTTCCCAACCTATTAAGTCTGATCATCTTTCAAAACTCAGTTTAGACACGACCTTACAGAAGAGTTCTGATTACTCCTACTATGTAGGATTGAATCTTCTTCCATTAATGATCTTGTAACATCAAGTCCCTGTGGCGTCTTTGCCTTTACTGACTGACATGGAAATGATCCATGGATATTACTGACTTCCTGGCCAGTTGGAAATTGTGTAAGGATAGAAATTAGATCGTAATAATCTTTGGATCCTCAGCACTTAGTCCAATTGCTGGCATGCAAATAGTCAATATATGCTTTTTGAACTGATCCAAAGAAATCTTAGAGATAATCGAAGTGCTAGCTTAAAGGTAATCAGATAAGGATTTAAGATCTTAGGAAAAATTAAATTAGATATGAAAAAATAACATAAAATTCTAGTTTACTAAAGTTGAATGTATATACTCTGAGGTAAAATATTGGGGGACTTACCTGGTTAAAATATGGGTACTTTATTTACCTTTCTGACATATTCCAATAAACTAATCATTTTTTCTTTTATTATGCCTATTATAAAACTGATTATTTAAATTCATAACTATATATTTCCCAGTTTTGTCTCTTACCCCACTTTAAATATTTGGTGGGAACATTTAAGGGAGTCATTACCACAATGCAAAACACATAAATTTTGCATTGTATTGTGGACTCCCCTAAGTGTCCCCACAAAATGTCATGAAGTTTTTGGCATTGCATTAATGACATAGGTAAGTGTCCCTACCTAAGTAATTAATACAATGTGAAATTTAAGTTTTTCTAGTCATTGAATATAAACAATTGCATAGAAATATCTTCATCTAACTCATTCAATGCTTTTGAATGTCTAGTTTCCTTTCATTAACCAACTAAATACTGTATTAATTAAACTTGGTACCTCATTATAATTAAATAAATGTAAGTCATGGACAGATGGACATGAATTAATTAGATCAGATTTATTTTCCATTAATATCCATTTGCAGTAAGATAATGGAGTTTTATTTTGTTAACTCATACTTCACATTATGTTTATGTAGAGAGAGTATTTGAGGTTAATGATTAGAAGTTTACTTTGGAAAATAAAGAAAGTAGGTAACTTTTTAGCATTATAGGGAAAAGTGAATTTGGAACTGGGCAAAGATAATCAGAAGAAAAGTAGAACAATTGCAAACAAACATGCAAACACACACACAAAAACTTACTCTACTGTGGAATTAGAGCTCGGAGGAAAAAAATGACTTCCCACATAGCATGAAATTAGAACTATGACCTTGGAATAACATTGTTCTTGCCATAATTCATGAGCATTACATAAATCTGTGGTTGGCCATAGGAATGTGCACACCATTCATCACATTATTTTCTATGTGAATGCATGTTCTAAAATTTAAAATTTAAATAACTGCCTTATAAGTGAACTTTTATAAGATAATCTAATGAATCTGTTTTCTGCTCATATGTTGAGAAACAAAAGTAACAAGTTCAGTTGGGTGTTTCTGTTGAACCTATACATTCTACCCATAGAATGTTTCATCAAAACATGTTTCAAAGTAGTATATTGGGAGTTCTAGAAATAAATTTTTCATAAATTCCACTGACTGTATATGTACAGTCTATTAGTTTCACACTCTAGTATATATATTTTAATTTATTTAATGACATGTGGACAAAAAATGACACTGTGTTAAATGCATATTTGTAATAGGATGCTTCTTATATATACGGTTCATTTTTTACACTTTATTTCTGATACTGTATAACAATGAGGACAACCTACATTAAGAGATCCAAAGGAGAGTAGAGAATATCAGCATGTAGATAGCTCTGATATCCACTGTGGAAAACAATAATATACTTTGTAGGTCATGTAAAAGTAGAAATCATGAAATTGTATACATTTTTTCTCAGATTCTCTCTTTGCTATTTTTCTCAATTTCAGTCTTCACCAGTAAAGAAGAAACGTAATGTCAACGTGTTCATTTGAATATGTGCTATTGTCATCAGCACTTTCCTGAATTATGTTGTCATCATTAGCTTTTAGGTATTTCAATCTCCATGTATGCCAGGACTATACTAATTAAAATAGTATATGATGACAAGATCAGAGAAAAAAGTGCAAAAGTGAATTAATTTAAAAATCAAAGATTGGTATAAAGGATAGAGATTCACTCAAACGTCTCCTGAAAAATCTCTTCTCCATAAACTGAATATACTTGTTTGCATAAAATGATTTGACTTGTCCGTAAAATAGTCAGTTGAATCAACCTCCATGATGCAAATGGTAAATCAGTTAAAACATACACTTCAGGTGCTGCATTCTCAGAGTAACATTTTCCACTGATTTATTACCTCATTTAGTAATTTTTTGTGAATATTTAATTTTCAAATACCAATTTAGTGTCAACTACTGAACTGTCTATAACAGAAAATACAAAGATAAATCAATCACAACTTTAGCTTTAACAAACTTAATAAGCTTAGCTCCTAGGTTAGGAAAGGAACACAGAAGACTTAAACACAAAACCAAATAAAATTACATGTACATTTGGAGAGTGACTTAAAGTTTAAACCAAATAGTGCATATAAAGCACTTACTATAGTGTTTAGCATAAAGTGAGTATTCCACAATATCGTTCTCATTGTTACTGATGTTATGTTGATTAACCTGGGTGTAGAGGCAGGAGGTCATATTTCAGTGGGAAGGTTCAGTACAGACATCTTGATGGAGTTGGCATGTACAAGCATACCTCCGAGATATTGCAGTTCACTTCCAGACAACCGCAATAAGCAAATATTGCAGAAGAGCAAGCCACCACATTTTTTGGTTTCCCTGTGCACATAAAAATTACATTTACACTATACTGCAATCTATAGAGCATGCAATAGCATTGATCTAAAAAAAAAAAAAATGTACTTGCCTTAATTTAAAAATCCTCTAAGGCAAAAAAAATGCTAACGATCATCCAAGCCTTCACCGAGTTGTACTCTTTTTGCTGAAGTGTCTTGCCTCGATGTTGATGGCTGCTGAATGATCAGGGTGGTGGTTGTTAACCACCACCGGCCTGTGGTGATTTCTTAAAATAAGAAAACAATGAAGTTTGCTGCATCAATGAACTCATCTTTTCATTAAGGATTCTCTGAAGCATGTCATGATGTTTGATAACGTTTTACCCATAGTAGGACTTCCTTCAAATTGGAGTCAATCCTTTCAAACCCTACCACTACTTAATCAATGAAGTTTGTAATATTGTAAATCCTTTGTTGTCATTTCAACGATGTTCATAGCATCTTCATTAGGAGTAGGTTCCACTTCAAGAAACGACTTTCTTTGATTATCTACAAGAAACAACTCTTCATCCACTGAAGTTCTTTTGTGAGATTGCAGCAATTCAGTCACATCCTTAGGCTCTACTTTCTAATTCTAGCTCTCTTGCTATTTCCAGCACTTCTGCAGTTACTTTCTCCATTGAAATCTTGAATCCCTCATCCATAAGGGTTGAAAGCAACTTCTTCCAAACACCTATTAATGTTTATATTTTGACCTCATCTTATGAATTATGAATGTTCTTAATGACATCTAGAATGGTGCATTCTTTCCAGAAGGTTTTTAATTTATTTTGCCCAGATTCATCAGAAAATCCGCTACCTATGGCAGTTATAACCTTACAAAATGTTTTACTTAAATAATAAGACTTGAAAGTCAAAATGACTCCTGGATTCATAGGCTGCAGAATGGATATTGTGTTATTAGGTATGAACACATTAATTTCCTTGTATCTCCCTCCTTTTTTTTTTTTTTTTTTTTTTTTTTTGGACAGAGTTTTGCACTTTTTGCCCAGGTTGGAGTGCAATGGTGTGATCTCAGCTCACTGCACCCCCGCCTCCTGGGTTCAAGTCATTCTCCTGCCTCAGTCACCCAAGTAGCTGGGATTACAGGCCCGCACCACCACGCCTAGCTGATTTTGTGTTTTGAGTACAGATGGGGCTTCACCATGTTGGCCAGACTGGTCTTGAACTCCTGACCTCAGGTGATCTGCCGGCGTTGGTCTCCCAAAGTGTTGAGATTACAGGCTTGAGCCACCACCCCTGGCCCTTCTTGTATATCTTTATCAGAGTTATTGAGTGACCAAGTGTATTGTCAGTGAGCAGTAATATTTTGAAAGGAATCTTTTCCTGAACAGTAAGTCTCATCAGTGGGCTTAAAATATTCCATAAACTATGCTGTAAAGAGATGTGCTGCCATCCAAGCTTTGTTATTCCATTTATGAAGCACAGGTAGAGTAAAGTTAGCATGATTCTTAAAAGCCCTTGGATTTTTGAAATGGCAAATGAGCATTGGCTTCAACTTAAATGCACCAGCTACATTAGCCCCTAACAAGAGATTCAACCTATCCTTTGAAGTTTTGAAGCCAGGCATTGATTTCTGTCCTGCTATGAAAATCCTACTGACATTTTCTTTCAATAGAAGGCTGTTTTGTCTACACTGAAAATCTGTTGTTTAGGGCTAGTCACCTTCATTAATGATTTTAGTTAAATCTTCCAGATAGCTTGCTGCAGCTTCTACATCAGGACTCGCTGCTTCACCTTGCACTTTTTATGTTATGGAGATGGCTTCTTACCTTATACCTCATGAACTGACATTTGTTAGCTTCAAACTTTTCTTCTGCAGTTTCTTCACACCTCTCAGCCTTCACAGAAATGAAGAGAATTTAGCTTCTTGTTCTCAGTTAAGCTTTAGTTTAATGGAATGTTGTGGCAGGTTTGATCTTCTATCCAGACCACTAAAACCTTCTCCATATCAGAAATAAAGCTATTTTGCTTTCTTATCATCCATGTGTTCACTGGAGTAGCACTTTTAGTTTCCTTCAAGAATTTTCCTTTGCATCCACAACTTGGTTAACTGGTGCAAGAGGCCTAGCTTTTCACCCTCTCAGCTTTTGACATGCCTTCCACACTAAGCTTAATCATTTCTAGTTTTTGATTTAACATGACAGATGCAAGACTCTCCCTTTCACTTGAACACTTAGAAGCCATTGTAGGGTTACTAATTGGCCTAATTGTAATATTGTTGTGTCTCAGAGAATAGGGAGACCCAAGGAACAGAGGAAGAAAGACATGAGAACAGCCGGTCAGTAAAGCAGTCAGAACACAGTATTTAACCGCTAAGTTTACTGTCTTTTATGGGTGTGGTTCATGGCACCTCTAAACAATTAAAATAATAACATCAAAGATCACTGCTCACAGATCACCATCACAGATATAATAATAATAAAAAAGTTTGAAATATTGCAAATTACCAAAATGTGACATGGAGACATAAAGTGAGCATATGCTGTTAAAAAACAAAAAAAAAAGGTACCATAGATTTGCTGGAAACAAAGCTTCAATTTATAAAAAACATAGTATGTGAAAAGTCAAAGAAGTAAAAGACAACAAAACAAAGTATGCCTCACTATCTTCAGGTAAAAAAAGCAAAGGCGAAATGTAAATCAAGTCAACATGAACAAAAAGTGGCAATATGAAAACGTGGGGAAGTGAAAACTGAGCTATCTATGGCTGCAATGGAGAGCACATGTGGAAAAGTCATGGCTGGGAAGGCTGGAGACCAATTAAGTTGTGCCAATAATCCAAGGCTAAAGGATGAGAATAACAGAATTCTAAGAAAAGAGAATATCAAAAAATGAAGCCAGGACTCAAGAAAGGGTAGGCAAGAGCCAAGGAGTGTCTGAACTAGGACTTTGGAAGTGAAAACAAGAATGTAACATATGCCTCCAAATAAGGAGTCTGAGAAACATACTGATAAAATTAGAGAGGAGAAAAAAAATAAACCCCCAAAATGCAGAATTACAGAAATCTAAGGAGCCCAGACGTAAAAAACAAAAGCAAAACATGAAGTAAGAATTTGGAGAGGTATAATGACCAAGAAAAAGGTAAACCATTTGGAAGTAGTATCCCAGACTAACCATTAAGGTGGTACCAGTAAAGCATTAAGTGATCCTGCTTGTCTGTTTATTTGGTAGAGACATAACATTGTTATTAGAATACAGGCAAAAACACATTTAAAAATTTTTAAACTTATTTCTTTAATTGTATTTTTTTACAACTATCTAGGTGGAGTCTGCAAGCTGTCCTGTGGATTCCATGTCTTTTAGTTGCTTCAATTGCCAACTCACTTACAATATTTGCATGGTTTTTAATGGCTTAGTCATTTAAAAATTGTTGAGTAGGTATGTGTTCTTCAAAGGATTGCTCTGAAGAGTAACAGTAAGTCCTTCATAACATGAGGTCCAAATTATATTAAATCATTAATAGCACTTCAAGTATTTTCCCAAATAATGTAGTATTTGTTATTATGTTACATCCTTAAGCCTGCTAATTTTTTAAGATTTACAAAGAAAACGAAGAATTACCAAAAAAAAAAAAAAAAAAAATTTGTTCTTTATATTTCACTTTGTATAGTCAACATAAAGTTATAACTTTTTATGAAAAGTATTTCTAAATATATAGTTAAAAAATAAATGCACCGAAAAGGCTGTGATCGTATGAATTTCCATGACTCACTCTGAATATCTACGTATGAGGAAAGAGCTCAAAAGCATCATTATTACTGTACTAATTTGAAACCTATGATGATGCAACTTGGACACAGTTTTTGGAACTGTGAAAATGTTTTACGAAACAAATTCATAGTGAATATAACTAACATGAGTATGTTTTAAAGCAAGGTTTATTATTTATTGTAAATATTTATTCATAATCAAAAAATTAAAGAAATAAAATTAATAGTCTAAACTCTGTTTTCTTTGTTAATCCACATCATATAGATCCAAGTTAATAGGAAATTATGGAGCGTTTACGCAACTCACCTGCAAAAGCCTCTAAAACATTTGCTCAAAATATTTTTATATGTCTTATTCATAGTCATTTTTACTGTTTTCTTCCACATTCTATCCCATTTTCTGCTTTGTTGTGTTTCCAGCTTGCAAAATACTTGCATTTTATGTGTAACCTCCTTTCCTATTTAGGAAAAGTATATGATATTGCATATCTATTTATGTCTCTATTTCTCTCGGTTTCCATTTGTGTTTATCTAGTCTGATTGACTTTTATCAAGGTGCTTTATCTTTGAAATTGACTTTTCAAGCTTATCAAAGGTAAACATTTTCCTGACTTCATGCTCTTTTGCTGTCCATAGGTTTTAGTTTAGATCTAGAAAGGGAAGCATTGCTCCGTAAGGGCCTCTGACCCAGAGGGTCAAAAATAATTCATCAAGGCCCACATTAAAAAGAAGAAGAAGAAGAAGAAAATTTAAATCTAGTTTTATTTTTGCATTGTCTTTAGTGAGAGATATAAAATATTCCACTGATTGATATTTAAACTGAGTAGGAAATACACATAATAAGAAATAAAATACATTCCAATTCTATATTATGTCCAGCTACAAAGATACAGAGCCATAAAAAGGGAAACGAGAAGAGCAGAGGAACAAAGCATGACACAGTCTCAGGATTTAACCAACCCTGAAATCAGAGCAGGAACATTTATATAAATATATGCAATCTTCAACATTCAGGGGGAAAAATACAATACAATATTCACATAATTTCTTAAGAAAATTGTTTTAAAATTCCACATAAAGCTGAAAAATACAGAATAAAAATAATTGCCCTCATTTATTAGAGATATAGGCCCTATCTTCCTGCTCTAGTGAGTGAAAAATAGATGTTCTCAAATTCCAGAGATCCCATATAAATCTACACTACCATCTTGTGTTTTAAATATTGCTTCTAATGATCTAAAACACATTGCAAGAAATGAAACTGACATGATGTCAAACCCTCAAGAAGACTCCATGCAAAATATCTGTTTGCTTAGATATTTTTATTTTATCACTATGCCGAATTTTAGACTCAATATTTCTGGTATTTGTTGCTCTCTGTTCTTTTCCCCAGTGCATTCTGCCTGCTTTATCTTTGATATTCCTTCCTACAGATACAAGAGCACTAGTACATGCAGAAACATATATATTCACACACTATAGACAGAAGTAAAAAAATGTACTGTTTTAAAGTCCAAATTGACCCTATGTTGTGGAAATATAATTTTTTTTTCCCCTGGGGTAATTGACTTTTTTTCCCCCTGTTCTTTTTTTTTGAAGAAACGACTTTAGTAGTCCGTTAGATTGTGAAAGGAGTCTAAATAGGAGAACATTACCATGAAAAAACTAAATTGCTATACATGAGAAGCAGGATGTTTATGAGTTGTGCCTTCTGCTAGTGACTTTAGCACTAAGGATAAAGAGAAGTAAAGATCTCACTCAGATGGGAATTAACAAAAGGCTTACAAAGGAAAAGTAGCTTATGCAGAAAAATGCTAATGATGGCTATCTGGGAACACTGATAATTCATTCAGAGTATCTCTTTCATTTCCCCTCCTCTTGGCTTCTAGAAATCTTCAATAATCTGTTCTGCCTCTTGGCCTTAGATTAAAACTGCTTTGAAAAAATTATAAAAAGAGATTATGTCTAACAAATGAAGTAATGCGAGGGGAAAATTATAATGCTAAGGGATGATAGCAAAGTAGATACTGAGAACACAGGAAGAATTCAAAGCAAGAGATTCGCAGAGGACTTAGAGTCTCCAGAAATTCTCAGAAATATTAGGAAGGCAGGCCAAACAACTTCCCAAACTGTAAGGCTCAAGCCATTTTACAAAAAAAAAAAAAAAACAAAAAAACAGTTTCAATTGAGAGAATCAAAACAAAATGAGAAAATGGGGGAAATCTTTTTACACATTCACATCTATACCTATTGATACTGGTAAACTCAAATGTAAAAATACACACCAGACACGTATGGCTGTCAGGACAAAGCATAATTAGCTTCCACCACCCCTCCTCTGTGTTCACATGGCACCTCTGAAACCTACCTTAAAAGTCTTTGTCTGATTCTACATTGGATTATAAACTTCCTGGTGTGCAGATTACCTTTAATTCTTACTTGAATTTCCCTTAATCTATCAGAGAAATTGGTAAAATTTTATTGACTGGATTAATATTTATTGAATGAGTTAATTGAAGTAAATATTTATTGACTGAATTCCTTAAAGCTTTCAAATTTGAATACTGATTAAAGTGAAAAAATATGAAAAATAGTTTCATTACCTTGAAAATAATGAAGCATTAAAAAATAAACATCACTAAGCCAAGAATGAAAACAATGCCAATGTCTTGAGTATAATGCAGGAAGAATCATCATAATTTTGACAAAATTATAGGAATATGTAAGTACACAAAACAATAATAATGAGATATAGAGGATACACTATAAGTAGATGTTCTTTTATAATCTGGCTTTTTAAAAAGTCAGTTCATTCTTGTTATCTTTGTTGTTGCTGTTGTTTTATTAGGTGGGTGCAAAAGTAATTGTGGTTTTTGACATTAAAAGTAATGGCCAAAACCTCAATTACTTTCTCACCAACCTAATAACAACATGTAAAGGGATTTGGAACAATCAACATTTCAAGTCAAAATATTATCTACTTCTTGTAGGCCAGGTGCGGTAGCTCATGCCTGTAATCCCAGCACTTTGGGAGGCCGAAGCAGTCGGATCACAAGATCAGGAGATCGAGACCATCCTGGCTAACACGGTGAAACCGCGTCTCTACTAAAAATACAAAGAATTAGCCGGGCGTGGTGGCGGGCGCCTGTAGTCCTAGCTACTCAGGACGCTGAGGCAGGAAAATGACCTGACCCAGGAGGTGGAGCCTGCAGTGAGTCGAGATTGCACCACTGCACTCGAGCCTAGGCGGCAGAGCGAGACTCCGTCTCAAAAAAAAAAAAAAAAAAAAAAAAAAAAAAAAAAAAAAAAAAAAAAAAAAAAATCTACCTGGTAAAAGAGATAAAACACTTTAAAACCTCAGCGTCATATTTAAACGGATTTGTGCAGCACTACTATTGCTAAAAGGAAAATAGTATGCATTTATATTTCTATTGGTTTTAGTGTAATTGGATGAACGCAGAAACTTCACTTTCAATAGGGTCATACATACATTTTATAGACATATTGTGCACAACTTTTAAAACTAAAGCTGAGAATTCAAGGCACAGATATTTTACGATCAATTGTCAACAAAGAGAATGTAAATGCAGATCTTCAATCTTTTTCCACCTATGGGAACCTCTTTATCTAACAATGAAAATGTATCAGTGTTAAGGAATTCTATGGATGAGCTAATTAAAATATAAAAATATGAAATTACTGGAGCCTATATTTGAGAATTGTAAGATCAGCATCAGATGGGATTCTTAATAAATACTAGAATACATTTATTTAGTCATCAATGTCAAAACTCTAGAATTATGGTCAAGCTACAACTTGGGGCCAAGCGTATTTCATAGGATGGTACCCATCTTATGTACAAAAATGAAAAAAAGATCAAGAATATCTTATGTAGAATTCTAGAGAAAACCGATCTGATTGTTTAAAACTAGTAAGTGACAGATATGTTCCATCTTCACACAAGGAGCAACAGACTCAAATTACAATCCCCTAAAAGTATGTATGAACGTATATGTGCGTATAGAGAGAGGAAGAAAGGAAAGACAGAGGAAAACTGTGTGAAGCTAAGAAAGCTAAGAATATTCAAAAGCAGCCTAAGAAAATAATCACATTTTCCCAAGACTATTGAAGGAAACCTAACACACCTACTGTGCCATTGTCACATGACTTATTAAGTTACTTTGTGTGCTTCCAAAGATCAAAATGGTCATTTCAATTCAAACGTTTTTCAACTCCAGACAAAGGAATTCGTGTGTGCTGAACAAATTAGTTTTTCTTACCCGAATGAACTAATACATGTAAAACACTGGAAGCAAACCTTTATGACAGTGTACTTTCGGGGGGGGGGGAAGGGGAAAGAAGCTTTTTAAAAAAGACACTAAAAGAAAATAATTTTTAAATTAGGCATTTGACATAAAATGGTCTTTGAGAGAGAAATACGAATTTCCAGACTATTATATTTTTCCATCACTTTGTAAAATTTATCTTCTTTACAGATAAGCTGCAAAGAATATCTACAAAGAAACAGACATGCAGACAAAAATAAAATAATTTAAGTCGATTTATCAAGCATTATGATATTTTTCTTTGTATTTATGTAAATGTTTGGCTACATCAAGAAGAAATAAAATAATAGTATCCTTCATAAGTTAGCACATCCACAGTCTTTAAAACTAAGGAATTGTAAAATAACATATGTTTAGAGGCACGATATATGGATCCAGTAGTGTACCTAGCAACCATCCTCATTCTAAACAGAAGCTAACCACAAAACAATGAAAGAGAAAGATTAAGGTAAAATTCACAAGATATCATCCTTTATAAACTTTGAAAATTTTATTTCATCGGGCACTGAAATTTTGTCATTATATATAGCAAGAATTCTTTGTTAAGAAGATTGCAAATGCACTGCATTTTCTCTAGTGGAAACAAAGTTAAGTATATATAATTATGTATGCCTCTAGCCTTCAATCTCTTATTTTTTATTCTTGTCTTTCATTATAACAGATAACTGAATTATTTTAACACAGATAACTTGTTGCAATGAAATTTTGTCATCCATGCATCTTTTAATTCAAGCATGTAGTTTCTAGGAGATTTCTGAAACAATTAATAGAATATGCGGTTTCTGTTACATATGCATTATTATATAAATCAGAAAATTTTGTTGGTAATAACTTCCATACTCAAAGATTACTTAGAGACCATCATACTAAGCCCTTTATTTGCATAGAAAATTTAGTGATAGAAACCGACACAAGTCACACAATTAAAATTAGCACTGCTAGAATTTGAATCCAGAGCCAGACTTAGAATCAATCCTCCCTATTTATAGTTCCTTATTATGCCCCTATTCCAGACTGTAACCATATTCATAGTTACAGTTAAAACTGTTCCATATTTTATTATTTATTATTATTGTATTATGTCACCTGGGTTGAATTGCAGTATCAAAAAACTGTGTGTGTAGAGTTATATCTTCTCTGACAACACTGTAGCTGAAAAATACAATCTGAATTATCTGAAAATAAAACAATTGAATCTAAAAATTTTTTTTTTCTGAGACAGGGTCTCACTCTGTCTCCCAGACTAGAGTGCAGTGACACAACAATGGCTCACTGCACCCCTGACCTCCCCAGGCTCAGGTAAGTCTTCCACCTCAGCCTCCCAAGTAGCTAGAACTATAGGTGTGCATAGTTCTAGCTACTTGGCTAATTTTTGTGGTTTTTTGTAAAGATGGGGTGTTTCCCAGGCTTGTCTTGAACTCCTGGACTCAAGCAATCTGCCCACCTTAGCTTCCCAAAGAGCTGGGATTACAGGTATGAGCCACCACGCCCAGCCTAAATAAATAAACATTGAAAATGAAATAAATGAAAAACATAACCATATTTCAAATAATTCACCAATTTACACACTTACTGATCTAGGCATTTTTAGAGTACGAAATTATGTCACAAAGGAAGGAGTTTATAATCTCTTATGAGAGAGACAGAGAGAAAAAAAGAAACACAGAAAATGTCTCTGTATATTACTTAGGAGTTGAAGACTGAAATTGCTAAGTTCAGAAAATTTTTAAAAAGGTACAGATTTAGAATTTTAAAACATTACACATAGCTGGAGACTTCAGGGGAGAGCACTAGAGAAATGACATTTGAGTAATGTCTTGAAGATTGTAAAGAGTGGGCTCATAAAGATTATTTTAAGGATATTCATGACATAGGGAATGAAATGACAAAAAGTATTGAGTTCAAATGTGCATAAGAGAATGAACTGTTCACCTTGACTGGAACATGAAATGTGATCTCACAAAGGGTAGGGAATGCTATTTGCCAGTTTAGGATACCAAACTTTGAATCACAGATAATGAGTAGTCATAGAGAATTTCCAAATAGAACAATGCTTGCATTTATGCCTCTGCTGTGGAGTGTGGTTACCCAAGCCAAACCAATCGCGTCTCTTTGTAGTTAATCTCTGGGTGAGCGACAAAGGGGCAAGCTTTTTCAGGTGGACTGAAATGAGAACCACTAAGTGAAGCAAATACAGAAAGAACTGAGTGGATAGTTGAGAAGATCGTAATGTTTACATTCCTGGAACCCACTACACTTTCCTGCCTATAACAGTTAGGTAAGAATTTTCTACCAATTGCAACTGAAAGTACTCTCACTCATAAAAAAAGAAAAAAAGAAAAAGAAAAAAAGTTCATCTGACAGCAATGCAGCAATGTTGCCAAGGTAAAGAGATCAAAGGTTGTAAAAATAGTAGGAATTTCTTGCAGGAGGTAAAAGGGTCTGACCTTTGAAAAAAAGTTGGAATGGAAAAGCAGGGATGAATTCAGAGGATTTTGTAAAGAAGAGGTAACCTTAAGGAGTACTACTAACATTGTCAAACACTGGTCTAAATGCTTTTTAGGCATCATCTAATTTAATCCTCAGAGAAATCCACCATAACAAGATTTCTTTTCATCATGGCAAATAAGAAAGTGAATATTTAGAGAAATTATGAATAAAGAGCAAAGCTGGAATTCAAACCAGGTCTTTAATTCAGAATACAATATCCTAATTTGAAATGTATAGTAGAGAAAGGAAAGACAGAATGACTTTGCTCTTGATAATAGAGAGGAAAGGGATCTTTTTGGAGGAACAGGGAATTCAAGAGGAAAAAAATAATGAAAAGGAATTACTATACTTTTAATTTTAGTCACATTAGATTTTAGAATTCATGAAGAAACTAAGTTGACATTTTGCAGTAGCTAAATATCTCAGATACAAATTTGGGGAAGATCTGCTTAGCAATGACAGTTTAAGTCATTATACTGCCAAGCAAGAAAGTGTAGAGTAAGGAAACAATAGGATCAAAATCTGATTTAAAGATAGGAAGAACAAATAGCAGCCAAAACAAGACTGAAATGTAAAAACAGAACTAGCATTTACAATATCATAAAAGACAAAGAAGAAAAATGCATTAACAGGAATGAGTGTTCACTCAATAAATGCGTCCTCTGCATGGAGACAACACAGACATAGACAGACAGACAGGTGGATGGATAAATAAGTAAATAGGGATACATCACTGCATTCATACATACCTCTTTAAATATCTGCATCATCTGCCTCTATATCTATGTATATCTGTGATTGAATGATTGATTGTAACTTAGAGCTTCAAGTGAGCACTTAGAGTGAAAACTTTGTGTACTCAAATTACTTACATCTTTTAACGGAGCTGTAAAGCACTATTCATCATTTTATGTTGTACACAAGGCAGTTATGTTGTGTTTATGAACATATGGCTTCAAACACTGGATAAACTGTTGAAACTGATGGGCACAAAGAAACAAAATACTCAAGAAACATCTGATCGCTTCTGTCATTTCATCCATGTATTTCAATGCAAATAATTTAAATTATAAGAATGAATACTTCCTATTTTTCTTAAATACATTTCAGTTTCCCGCTTAGCTTTTAATAGTTTCCTCCCTTGATTAATTGAGTGCAATTATCTTCTTAAAAAGAAATCCTACTCAAGTTAAATAATAATCTTTTTCTAGAAAAATATTTTAAAACTTTTATTTCATTGAATGAAAAACAGTATCAAAGAAAACAATACACATATTAAATTTCAAGAAAAGTATTTGACTTATTTCTTTATGAAAATAGTTTGAATTAAGAAGAAAGAGTAATTTCCACATTTAAAATAAGTCTTAATGGTATATAATCAAGGAGATTTTATTTTAATGTTATAATGCATGGTCAGTTTAAGTCCTGAGGTGTCCTTTTGAAGAATCTTTATTTTTGCTTATTATAATTTTTAAGGCTTCAAGGAAATATTCATTTGCCAGAAGAAAGGAACTCACAAGGTAGACTGAAATGATTTGATGGAACAGCATGAAATACAGGTACTCCCTGCCAAACCCAGACACAAAGCCAAAAGGCTTATGAAGGAAGAATACAGGCACAGCAGTTCTCAGAAGATGAATCAAAAGCCAAGTTAAAAAACAAAAAGATATATTGGAAACATACTTTCTTAATATATGAAACTATAATTATTATTATCAAATGCAGAAAAATATGAGTAAAAGAACTGCTAAGAGTTTAGTATGGCAGATGAAAAGAGTAGATGCAATTAAAGGAATAAACCTTTTCCCTTCTGTATGAGAATTTGACCTTCTTTTAAAATTCTATCTCTGATCCCCTGATAACCTGACAAGGGAAGAATGTCAACTATAATCTTAGGTGGCATTTCTACATTAAATTGCTTCTGGATTTGAGAGGAATGTTAATACTTAATAGGAAGCCATGGCTTTGAGCTTAGTGCAGCGGTTCTTGTAACTGGCATGTATCTTCAAGGACCCTGGAAATTCTGCCTAAAGATTTGTTACAAGAGACATTGGCTCCTGTGGGGCAGAGGATTCTCCCAGAGTTCCCATCCCCAAATTATGTAGACCTTGTCTCCTTGTCTATGAGTCATCATCTAGGCAGTGGTTCTTAACCTGGGGTGATTTTGCCAGTCGGGGACATTTGGCAATGTCTGGAGACAGTTTGTATCATCAGGACATAGGGGAGAAGGACATATTACTGGAATCTAAAGATTATGTAGCCTCTAAACACCATACAATAAACAAGCTAGAGCCTCCTCCACCACAAAGATATATATATATATTCTGGGCAAGAAAACTCTGTGTTGGAAGACTGCCATATGCGTTTGGGACAATTAGCAGTAGCCCTGGTCTCTACTCTCTAGATGCCAGGAGCATTCCTTTTCCTCCACTGACTCAATTAAAACATGTTTTTAGACATTTTCAAAGATCTGCAGGGAATGGGAGTGGAAGGGCATGTTGGCAAGCTATTGTTTCTGTCTTATACCCTTGTATGTGAATTTTGATACCAAATATGCCTCTAGTAGTCCCGCAAGTTTAAAAGCAGTGGAATCTAAGACCCTTGGTAGATTATTCAACACAGGAATTTACTACAAAGTAAAGTTATTAGTGTCACGTAATATAACCCAACATAATATGATATACGCAAAACCAAAAAATGTGTAGCTGGTACTGAATATTAAAATATGATATTACATCAAAAATTGATAATAAAGATACAATTGCTAACAACATATAAGCTAAAAATCTACATGAATACTGCCTGGAGGGGATTAAACACTCTAGTAAATTAAACACTCCCATTGCTGGAGGGAGAGGAAGTCATGTCTTTCTCTCAAATACCGCCTTTGATTTCTCACTTTCAGATTGGCTTTATCATGCATTAATTAAAGTACTTTTTTGACAATCAATTTCTTATATTTTACTTAACATCTGAAGTTCTTTGAATTTATTTTTTTCTAATCAAAGACCAAAATACATGGGTCTTTGATTAGAAAAAATTAACTTATACCCTTGTAAGTTAATTTGATAGCACTTTATATTTCCCTCTGCACTAAGCATATTATTGTTGGCATATTTAAAATAAATTGATAATACCACAGGAATGTTCATATGATATATTATTGTTCACCTTTATGTGTGATTTATTATAATTATTTATTATTATTACCTTTGTGTTACAGGGGAGATGATCACAGTATGTATGAAATGCCCAAATTCTGTATTTGGGAAGAATGAATTTAGTTTTTGGAATAATGATAAATTCCTTTTTAACTAAGAAAGATTAGGAAGGCACAGAATTTTTATAGTTATACATATATATTTATATATGTGTTTATGTTCATTTTTCTTAGAAGAAACTGTATTTCCATAAAGCAAAAAAGGGAGAAAGAAAAAAGCCCGCAGGAACAGAGGCATGTAAACTTTTTATTGAAAACTTAACTCAGTGGGGCATAGTGGTTCACACCTTCGATCCCAGCACTTTTGGAAAGCTGAGATGGGACGGGCGCTTGAGGCCAGGAGTTTGAATCCAGGCTGGGCAACACAGCAAAACTCTGTCTCTAAAAAAAATGTAAAAATTAGCCCAGCATGGTGGCTCACACCTGTAATCCCAGCTACTCAGAAGACTGAGGATTGCCTGGGCCAAGGAGTTGAGGCTATAGTAAGGTATGATTGTGCTACTGCAATCCAGCTTGGGTAAGAGAGAAACCCTGTCTCAAAAAATGGGGGGGGGGAACCTATAAAATAAATTTAACTTAATCACATATCTGAAGGGTTTCAATGGGAGAAAATATCCTCACGGCCTTAAGGTATTACGGAAATAATATAATGAAATTATCCAGTTGAATTCATTTTGCATAGTTGGGGTGGACAGAAGCACCTAGCTGACAGTACCAATAAAAATAAGTCTTGCCAGGCTTAATTTGTACCTTTAATCATTCTGTTAAAACTACCTGGTCACTCTCACACTTCTTTGCATAGATGCTGAAAAATAAAAATTTTAATCCATACACTTTTCTAAACATTAAATTTTGGTTGTACTTACATTAAGATAGCAGCAGAGAAGAAACCAGAAAAATAAACTATGCACTAATTTTCCTTACATGAGCCACATACTTGATAAACTGATCTTCTTTTCAGATAATGTGTAGTCAATTGCTGTATCTGAAGATATTTTTTATATATATATATGCAATGTACTCCATCTTTAAGTGCATTGGAAAATAACTTTGAACTTACCTTAATGTTTCTACTAGAGTCTTTGGAATAATCTCAAAGGTAAGTCTTCAAATTTTGAGTATAAATTTATATTATGGAAGGAAACCAAAGGCTGTTAGAATCAAGTCACTTTGGTATAAGAAATAAATACAATTAGATAATAATTCAGTGTAAACATACACAACCATTAGAATTATTTCTCAACTATCTGTATAGCCAATATTACAGGATAGTTCTGAGAAAGGCAATACTGAAATAAAACCTAGTGATTTTGTTTTTTTGTTTTGTTTTGTTTTTGAGACGGAGTCTTGCTCTGTGGCCCGGGCTGGAGTGCAGTGGCCGGATCTCAGCTCACTGCAAGCTCCGCCTCCCAGGTTTACGCCATTCTCCTGCCTCAGCCTCCCGTGTAGCTCGGACTACAGGCGCCTGCCACCTCGGCCAGCTAGTTTTTTGTATTTTTTAGTAGAGACGGGGTTTCACTGTGTTAGCCAGGATGGTCTCGATCTCCTGACCTCGTGATCCGCCCGTCTCGGCCTCCCAAAGTGCTGGGATTACAGGCTTGAGCCACCGCGCCCGGCCAAACCTAGTGATTTTGAAAGAAACATATCATCTAATGTGTGTCTTCAAAATGAAGTTTTACTTTGAAGCTCTAAATTGTCTTCTACATACTCAGGCTAGTGTCCATGGAGCTATCAATAAAGATCTTTCATCATCATCAAGAGGCAGTATAGAGGGGTGTGACTTAGCTAGGACTTAAATGGCAAAAAGATTGGAAGAATTGTTATCAACAGAAGAGGAGCATAAAAGCCTAGCCAGAGAGGCAACATTCAATTACCATGCTTATGAGACTGAGAAGAGATGGACTGATTTATTACAGAAAATAAGAAACAGACCTGGACAAGTAAAACTTGTCCAGGCTACTGAGCTGAGAGTCATTATTACCCTCCTAATAAATTAAAAATTCATTTATTCATTTGTAAAATTTTGGGATAGCCTTTTTGTCTGGCCTCGATCCTCTTGTATTTCCTCTTTTATCAGTAATTACCTTGTCTTTGATATTAGTTTTAGATTAATCCCTAGTCACACTGATATTTCCAGAATAATTTTGCTTTTAAAAAAATCACAAAATTGTTATATTACCTCAGTACACTAATTCTATCTATCTCAACATTACAGAACATTACTCAGTAACTTGTCTAACAATAGCAAGCATACGTGTTAGAGCACTTTCCAATCTATCTTTAATTTTCTTTTTCTTTGTAAGGTTCATGAGATTTTGCTTTTGTTGAATATTCATTTTGATTAAAAGTAACTGGCATATTCTCTTCATCAGATTTCTTGAGAAAAAGCCTCAAAAATAAAACCCTGATCTCTGGTTTTCTCTCCTTCACCTAATGTGGTCTTGCTTTGGAAACTGAAACAGGTGAGGAACATCGGTTTATCAACAGTCCTGATTATTTTCTTTCATAATTTTTCTTTGTTTGGAAAATACAAATTATAAGGGGTGTATTAATTAGATTTGGAATTAGGTAAAAGGCAGTTATTTAACACAATCTAACACTAACATCTGTCTTTGGTTTTTAGTATATATTTTATACCTCTTAACAGAAATATCATGTCATTAGTTGAAGGTACAACAAATGTGCACATCCATGGTGGAGACTTAACAGCAAAAGTAACATTCAATGCAATATATTCTCCAGTTAATTTTCAAGGAATTATACTTTGAAATATACTCATGTTACTAAAAGACTTTAATAGTGCTTTGAGATGAAACTAAAAGACTGCTTATATTAAAAATAAAATGTTATAGTTTATCAAATTAAAATTGTAGCATATAATTTTATAATTGTAAATATACTTATATAACACAGATATGAAAAACAATACTTTCTTTTAGGAAGACAATAAGCATATCCTGTATCCCGTTTTTGTTTTGTTTTGTTTTGTTTGAGACGAGTCTCGCTCTGTCACTCATGCTTGAGTGCAGTGGCGAGATCTCGGCTCACTGCAACCTCCAACTCCTGGGTTCAAGCGATTCTCCTGACTAAGCCTCCCGAGTAACTGGGACTACAGGTGCACACCACCACGTCCAGCTAATTTTTGTATTTTTAATAGAGATAGGGTTTCACCATGTTGGCCAGGATGGTCTTAATCTCTTGACCTCGTGATTCACCCACCTCAGTCTCCCAAAGCGCTGGGATTACAAGTAGGAGCCACCCGCTTGCCCGCATATCCTGGTTTCTCATTTAACATATATATTTGAAAATTCAATGGAACTTTTATTTAATTAATATTCAAACAATCAGGTACTTTGTTTAGAAAGTTGTTTTAGTTGGCCGGGCGCAGTGACTCACACCTGTCAAATTCCAGCACTTTGGGAGGCCGAGGCGGGTGGATCACCTGAGGTCAGGAGTTGGAGACCAGCCTGACCAAAATGGAAAAACCCCATGTCTACTAAAAATACAAAATTAGCTGGTCATGGTGGCACATGCACGTAATCCAAGCTACTCGGGAGGCTGAAGTAGGAGAATTGCTTGAACCAGGGAGGCGGAGGTTGTGGTGAGCCGAGATCATGCCACTGTACCCCAGTCTGGGCAACAAGAATGAAATTCTGTCTCAAAAAGAAAAAAAAAAGAGGAAAAAGAGAGGAAAAAAAAGAAAGTTGTTTCAGTTGTGTTTGGTAAGCTCAATACATACTGTGATTTTAAAATACTATGAATAAATTAATATATGTAATACCTTTATTTTCAATTATGCTATTCGAATGCTGCTTCAAATAAAAATGAGTCAACTATTCAAAAAAAATCATATTACCATTCCAAAAAATGGGAATAAATTAAACAATGGATAAAATTTTTTAATGTTACTAAAAGTTTTACCCAGAAAAACCTTTTAAGTTTAATTTTAAAATATTTTTGTTTCAAAAAACTTATATTTTCAACTTCATACTCTGGTCCATAATCTGTGTGGTAACTGGCAATTGTAGAAGTTAAAAGTCATAAAGAAAAAATCTTTTGCTTTCTAAAAATTAGCAATGTGAACAAGAATTAATCAAACTGTTTCACTGTCATGACTATGTTACTCTTAACAGAATATAGAATGGTCTAAAATATCTCTAGGCTTCTGTCCCTCATTTTGTACAAATTTTAACAAGAGGCAAATTAATTAGTGAGAGTAAATAATTTGAAAAGTTTGTGTAAACTTTATAATTTTATAAATTATATTGCTTCCTTTTAAATATAACATTAGCTAAGAATAAACCTCATTTGGATATTTAGACCCATAAGTGGATGGTTCCATTATTTATATTATTTAGAAATATATATATGTACTATTTCCTTTTAGGGATGGATGCCCTTCACTCATTGATGTCCTATATACAATTCATTCTGTGCTCCTTTAGGTTTTTTGAGTGGTTATTGTTTAGTTGGATGCAAGTAAAACTAAGCAAGTAAAAAATGTCTTGAAAATACTGGATTTTTTTATATCTTATTTATTATTGCCACCTCTTTTACATTATTTTATGTCTTAAAAGATAAAATTATACATAAATGTGTGTGTGCTTGTGTGTAAAATAGGCAGTTCCAGAATTTACCAATGTAATAAACATCTTAAGGAAGAAATCTGTATGCAGCAAATCCTCAGCTACCGCTGAAACTTAACTAATAAAGAAACAGGTGATATGGTTTGGATCTGTGTCCCTGCCCAAATGTCATACTGAAATGTAATCCTCAGTGCTGGAAGTGAGGCCTGGTGATTGGATCTTGGTGTGGGATTTCTCATGAATGGGTTAAACACCATTCTCCCTTGGTACTGTCATTGCAATAGGATAGTGTGAATTCTCCTGAGATGTATTCATTTAAAAATGTGTAGCACCTCCCAGGTTACTCTCTTGCCCCTGCTCTGGCCATGTGATGTGCAAGCTCCCACTTCACCTTCTGCCATGATTGTAAGCTTCCAGAAGCCTACCCAGAAGCAGATATCAGCATCATGCTTCCTATACAGCCGGCAAAACTGTAAGCCAATTAAACCTCTTTTCTTTATAACGTACCCAGTCTTAGGTATTTCTTTATAGCAATGCAACAATAGACTAACAAACCAGGCATGAACTTTTTGTGTGTTGTGTTTACACAACAAATTTACTGTTGAGTAAACTTATATTTTACTCAATATAATAATACAAAATATATAAAGCACAGCTTGTTATCTGCATTGATGGACTTAATTGCTAAGGATGATACAAAATATATATATATATATGTATATACATATGTATGTCCACATATGTATGATATAACTTAGTTTTAATATTACATATTAGTATTTCTTACATGTAGCACAGGTATCCAAGTTAAGCAAATGATAAATTATTTTCAAATTAAAAAAAAAATCAGGATGAACATGGTGACTCATACCTGTAGTCTCAACATTTTGGGAGGCCGAGGCAGGAAGATCACTTGAAGTCAGGTGTTAGAGACAAGCCTGAGCAACATAGCAAGACCCCGTCTCTACACAAAATTTAAAAATTAGCCAGGTATGGAGGTGCACACCTGTAGTCCCAGCTACTCGGCAAGCTGAGGTGAAAGCATCAGTTGAGCCCGATTTTACTGAGCAAAGCTGCAGTAAGCTATAATCATGCCACTGTAGTTCAGCCTGGGCAACAGAGTGAAACCCTGTCTCTTAAAAAAATGACCATAAAAGTTAGACTGTTTATCAATTTAAAAACATTATCTGAATTCCTATACTATTAGTTTTGCAAGAATAAGCCTTAGATAGGCATGTAGGCAAGATCTGCTGGCAGAAACTATATGTCTGGAAAATGAAGCTTTGATGTACTCAGGAATATTCTGGAGTTGTTACCAGTTATTTGTACCTGGAAAATAGTGACATATAAACAGGTTCTTCAGAAGAGTTGGAAATATATGGAAGGGAGGTCCTTGAAAGCCATGATAACATGATCCTCACCTAGAGCTGGCAAGATTGCCTGCATTCGGTTGCCTTCCTGGGTAGGCCAGGGAAGTTTGCCTCTGAGAGGAAATGCTATTGGATTATACCCCCTGCTCTAGGAAGTCACCTTGGGATGCATATAAATTGTATCATCTTACCTGTGTTAAAATAACTAAACTTTGCCTGTGTCTGTCGGTATTTTTTACTCAATTATGTTGATCCCTGTCACACTAGACAACTGTGCCACTGTTAATTGTCATTCCGATTATAGAGTTGAATTTTAAAATCTTATGCTGAATTTATTTTCTAGGGGACTAATTAAGAGGCAGGAAAAAGGAAAAAACAGGAAATTTAGTTAATCAATAAAATTCTGGAGTTAAGTATATTCTGCGGAGAACGGAGATTCTGATTTCTTGAAACTTTAATTTGAAGTTCTCTAGAGCCATCTGGGTTCTGTAGCTTTTATTAGTATCAGAGCTTCTGCAAAAGGAGTGAGCAGAGTGAAAACTAATTGCACTAATAGCTGCAGGAACACTGAAGCTTTGTGCATAACTCGAAGCAGCTCAGAATCCTGTGCTTACCAACAAGATTGAAGTGTTCCAAATTATATCAAATTCCTTTGTGGTCACTTAAGGTTATCTCTTTTTTTTTTTTTTTTTTTTTTAGAAAATGGGAAGTAGTTTCTCTCTCTTTTCTTTTTTTCAGAAACCTGTTTTCACATGATCCCCATACCCATGAACAGACTGTCATGAGTATAGAGGCCAGTGAGAAAAAGACAATATTCCATTGCCGAATGGAACCTGAGATCTAAAACCTACCTTATTTGGAGAAAAAACTCATAATCAATTAGAAATCAAGCCAAGTTATTTGTCATTTATTTGCAAATATCAGTTTTCATATTTATAGGACAAATAGCATAACTGGAATCTGAGGTTCTATAGAAGAGGGGCAGGGAATGGTTAAGCAGCACCCAGAACCTTGTCTCTCACCCCACACTCATATCTCATACACAAATACATTTGTAGCTAAGCAGTTCCACACATAATATTTTCATACTTTAATTATTCTCTAAAATATAAAATAGTTAATTCATTCTGCCAACAACTTTAAGTCTAATATAAAAATAGACGTTCTTGAACTAAATTCTATTTTCAAGTTCCTGAGTTACAAAAGAGTTAGATAAAAATTACATCATTTATTGATGTGCATGGTTTTAACCTAATTCATCTGTTTAATGAAAACTTTATGCCATATATTTAACAAATAGTATATCAACCAAAATTTGCAGTAGCACTATTAGAAATTGAGTAGACTGTGTTTAGTTTTCTTCTATTTCAGTAGTGTCTTTACCATTGGGCAGCCCAGTTACCAGGGCATTCTGTAAAAACCAAACAATAGTAACACTGGTGCATTTTCTTGACCCTTAAGTGTGTAGATTTAGGGGGTTTTAATGCTAAAAGCAAATGTAAAGTCCATAATATCCACATTTTTAATTAGAACCATAACCGTAATTTCAGTAAAAATATAAAAATAGTTAAAAATGTATCTTATTCAATTCTCAGAGTAGAACAATTACCTGCTAAGATTAAATCAGGCAAAAATTCAGCATCTAAGACTTTCCTGAATTATCACTATATTACTAGATAATTATGTAATTCACTGTTACAACTTCAGGTATGCAAATATAACATTTCAATGATTAGATCTCCACAATTTAAGCAAAGAGATGCTTGAAATAGGTAGATAATTTGGGAAAAGGACATGCAATTGCCTGAAGTAAAAACATGGACTGTGAAAACAAACATGTATTACAACCTGAATTAGCAATTACTTCCAGTTTCCACTTTGCTTATTGCACATGGACAGTTTCTCACCATTAGGTTTGTTGATTCTTTGGCATTAACCAACCAGATAACACCATCATAATTATCATACATACACACACACACACACACACACAAACAAAAAAACACAACTCTATTAGTGTGTATAAATTCATGCAAAAAGCAGATTTAGGGTAGATTATAGTTTAAATTGGGTATCATTAATGTATAAATAGTTCATTCAATCCCATTACAAAAATCACCTCATATTACTAGTAGAATAATGGTAACAATTCTTCCCTTGTCCCCACATAGAAATGCATAAAAGGGAATTTACTTACACTGAACGATGAGCTGCACCAAGGCTTCCCTTGGTTTCACGTTAAATCCATTGTATTGGCTGGTCTGACATCTGTACATTCCTGACATTTCCCTAGACACATTCACAATCCTCAGTGTTCCATCATAACTCTCCATTTGCATTGATCCATCAGGCATTGCAACTTCTTTATCCGCTCTAGACCAAAGGATGATTGGTTTAGGTTTGCCAGTTACTTGACATTGCAGTTCTATTGTGTCTCCTTCTCTGGTGACCAATGGTGATTTTTCCTGTGGAACAGTCAGATTGGGTGGAACTTGAAATGGGAAAAAGAAAATTTTTCAAGGTTAGTATAAACTGGTAAAGCATATTCAGATACAGAAAATCATAAGGAAACAATTTCTGCTGGTGGAAGAAATGTGACAATTCGGATGCTCAAAAACCTTGGGAATAAATGGAATATACTCTCACTTAAAATCATTCTTAATTGTTTTCACTGTATATTTTAAAATGAGGACTTCAAACATTAGCAAAATAAATAAGGCATTCAATTGAAAAATGAATAGTCAACATAAAAATAATCTTCTCAATGACCTGTAATAATTAGTCATTAACTGGGGCTTTAACATTTGCATTTCATAGAAGAGTAGCATTCAGCTGTGTAGACTTAGCAGTCACAATAAGTGCAAGTAGTCAGAAAGGGAAAAAGAGAAACCTCTGATCTAAAATCATAAGATTTGACTGGTTTAAAACTTGCCAAATTGCTAAGATTTAAGATTTGTTTTTTTCCCTAGTGGGAGTGAAATCAAGCAATTTGACAATCCATTCTATTCTCCATTTTTGGAATTTTAATTTTTTGTGATATTTGAATTTCTTATTATTTCACTTCATAATATTTTGATGTCATTGTAAATAGTTTGCCATAATGTTGCCAATATTTCTACAAAGTTAATTTTAATTAAATCTTCAAAATATATTTCAATGAATATAAGAATTATAATTTTTCTCAAGTAAAGCTAGTTTCTGATTTACAGTGGATATTTATGAAAAGTTAGATTGATTTTACTGTAACTTACTTTATTGTGCTGAAATATATTTATGTTAGAATTTAGTGAAAAGCATTAAGTGATATGAGGGAAGTACTATACAATGATCTTTCTTACAAACATTATCACTAGTTCCACTGGAAGATTCTTATTTCTTATACAATTGTATATGAATTCAAATGCATTTGTGCAGTAGAACATCTATCAAAAAAGGGCAAGCTAAATAGAATGCTATAAATACAAATAACCAGAAACATGAATAATTCTATCCTTCTGATAAATGTTATCTGTTCCCTTTGGAAGTAGTAATGCACATGAATGAAAAGTGAAAGGTTTTATTCTTCCTTTTAGTTTGATTATGCCCCAGTGTCCAGGTACAAAACCAAACATAGTTATGTTTAAAATTATTTTTCAACTAATTTTGAAATGTTGTTGCCCTTATTATAGAGACAAATACATTCAAGTTCAAAGTGATATGAGAACTATCTTCCTATTCAAATATCTTCAATTCACTTTTTTATTTAATTCCTTCACTTCTTGTTTAAAAAACAAATTACATAATGCACAACATCTTAGAATTTAAACAATATGAAATATTAACCACCATCATTTTGAAGTAGATATATACATCCTAGAAATTGACATTAACAAAATACATGTTTAAAATGGCTTCATTTTATAAACCCAAATGGCTAAATAATTTGTTCTAGTATATAGAAACAATTAAATAATTTTGGCAAAGTATTTGTTCTTTTCAAAGTGAATGATGTAATTAAAATCTAAGCAGCATACTGTAACAATGGGACTGGAATGGAACTATGATACTTACTCACCCTCCAGGAGAAAGGGTGCAGAATAACCTCAGCGTTTAACATTTATTATCCCCCTACTATGTGACAGGTGCAATTAAGTATTTTATGTTTTCATTTAAACCCCTTGATAATATTAAGGACCAAATATTTAATATTAAAATAAACAATTAAGAACATTGAGAATAAGACATAATAAATACTTCAATTTGAACAGAATACAAACAAAAACTAATTTATAGTAGGTAGCTAATGTACAGATATGAATACTGAAGCAGGCTCAATTAACAATGGTATCTGGAATTAATAACTTTTGAGTGTTCGCAATAGACTCCTCTCTTCATGCTCATGATAAATTGGACAAAATCCCTGCCTGTCGTTTGGTCACTGTTTCAAATATGAAAGAGTCAAGATGAATGTGAGGGAATATACAGTAAGTATTTTGCAAATTATCTTATCTATCTTTTATCATCTTATTTATTTAGTCATTTATTATTGCTATCACAGTGGATAAGGCCAACGTCTATATTTCTTAAATAACTACGTTGATCAATTATCTATATCTGAATATTTTTCATATGTCAAAACTGCTTATAAGATATACCAACGCCAAAATAAATATCCAAATTTAGATAAATCTGTGTAAAATAAATGAAAATATGTATAACTTTAATGGAGTGTTATTACTTGAAATATACAATCCATATCTGTTCCAAAAACAAGCTACATGATCTTGGTCAACCAAAAACACTGTCTGTATTAATTTTACCTTTGGTGGTGGTTGTTGTTTTGAGATAGTCTTGCTCTGTTTTCCAGGCTGGGGTGCAGTGGCGCAATCTCCACTCAGTGCAACCTTCATGTCCCGGGTACAAGTGATTGTTCTGCCTCAGCCTCCTGAGTAGCTGGGATTACAGGTGTGCACCACCACACCCAGCTAATTTTTTTGTATGTTTAGTAGAGACAGGGTTTCACCATGTTGACCAGGCTAGTCTCAAACTCCTGATCGTAGGTGATCACCTTCCTCAGTCTCCCAAAGTGCTGGGATTACAGGCGTGAACCACTGTGCTTGACCTTACCATTTTTGAAACTAAGAATTCGTACTTTATTAGCCTCAACGTTATTGATGTTCTGATTACATGAATAGTAAAAAGTTAAAAAGAGAAGTGATGTCAAAAGATAGTGCTTACTTCCTAACTTAATAAAATGGATATTTAAACAACTTATTACATTAGACCATTCAAATCACAATAGATTCTTGACTAGCTATAATTTTTAAAAATGTTATCATGCTAAATAGTTCAAACATCCCTTTTAAAATTTGTTTATGTTTTTCATGTATTTAGATAAACTTTCCTTCCTGCCGAATTAAAGTTACAGAAATATAAACCTCAATTTTAATCTCAATAACACAAAAATTGATTTTTAGATAAATTAGCCCAGGTTTTACAAAATAGCAAAATCTAGCTAAAAGATTATTTAATATCCATCTCTTCCTAGGCCAGATGTGGTGGCTCACGCCTATAATTCCAGTACTTTGGGTGGCCGAGGAGGGCACATCACAAGGTCAGGAGATCAAGACCATCCTGGCCAACACGGTAAACCCCGTCACTACTAAAAATACAAAAAAAAAAAAAAAAAAAAAAAAATTATCCGGTCATGGCAGTGTGCACCTGGAGTCCCAGCTACTCGGGAGGCTCAGGGGCTCAGGCAGGAGAATCGTTTGAACTCGGGAGGTGGAGGCTGCAGTGAACCAAGATCGCACCACTGCACTCCAGCCTGTGTGACAGAGGGAAACTCCATCTCAAAAATAAATAAATAAATAAATTTTAAATCTAGAAGTCAGGATTAACCTTTCCCTACAACTTTCCTGGCCAAAAAACTATAATTCTCAAAGCTGTTATATGCTTCTCTATCTCTCTGTCCCCACTAAATTTTCTATCCCTTAGAATTACTCAACTATCTTAATTGTTCCTATAATTTTTTCTGTTGAGAGATCTCATTTGTTCTCATAGATTTCTCTCTATGTGTTGATAATAACAAATTATAACTTTATTCCAATGGCTCATAATTGCAGCCTGTCTTTATATTCCAAAAGTCTTTCAAACCTAAACACTATTTTATTTCTTGACTTGGTTAATAGTTAATTTCAACGGATTCCATCTGTTAATTGAAAACCATACAATATTATGTTTCACCATTTCCTCTTGTTCACCACTTCAAAACAGCCATCAAGTCTTGTTGTTTCTTTATTTAAAACTATGTCTCATATCTGCCTGTTTCTTTTCATGGCCATAGGCAGTTTTCTCAGTAGAAGTCATCATTTTATCTTCTTGTGACAGCATCCTAAGTGGTCTCTCTGTCACTAGCCTCATTCTTCCAGGCTTCCTGCTGCCCTGTCTAAGCTTTATCATCATAAACAGTTTTGTTCATGTCACTATGAAGACTACAAACCTAGATGAGAGTGCTTGTCACAACACTGGTTTAGTTTAAAAAACAACCTGAAAACAGCTTAATGGAGTTGTTAAATAAATCATAAAATAGTTGAAAAATAGAATATGACACAGTCTTTTTAAATGATGATGCAATAGACCTATATATTGATAAGGCATTTATATTAAGTGGGAAAAGCATGTTAGCAAGTAGTATAAATAGCTATAACCACTACTATTCAGTGTGTAAAACATGTCACTGTGCAGTATAAACAGTTATATCTAATTTTTATATATTAAATAACTAGGTATTAGCTGCTCTTGGCTCTCACACACACACACACACAGAGAAGTAACTATGCGAGATGATGACTATGTTAACTTACTTCACTATAGTAACCATTTTACTATCCATATGTATCCCATAATATGTTGCAATCCTCAAATATATACAATAAAATTTTTTTAAAAAAAAATTCAATGAGTGTTAACAGGAAGCTTCTTGAAGGGTAGGCTGTACATACATGCTCTGTCTTTATATTGTTATCATCTAGCACACCATCTCTCACATACAGAAATAGAGTACAAAATTTTACACAGAATATGTACATTAAGTAGCAAGGTAATTGGGCACCAATTCAGGGAAGAGGAGACTTACATAGGGAAAAGTCTAGAGGAAAAGAAATCCTAGAAAGAACTATACCGAAACACTAAGAGTGGTTCTCTCTGAGTGTGGGATTACTGATAAATTTTATTTTCTTTATTTCCCTCTTTTTTTTTTTTTTTTACTGTTTAAACAATATATATAGTACATATTAACATATTACAGGGCCCAAGCCGCCCAGAAAATTTTAAAATGTTAATTCAATCTATTTTCCAAAACTCATTCAATGAAAACTTCACATTTTAGTAACACAAATATTTCACTCTGGAAATGATACTCTGAAAACATAGACTGAGAAATGCTTTTCTAAAATCACTAACTCCTGTTAACACTCCTTTACTGAAGTTTCACCGACTAGTTAACCTCTGAGCCCTTGAACGAGCAGTTCTTTTCCATGGTCAGAGCGTCTGGCTCTTGCTGTCTTCTAGCACCCTCTGTCTGCCCCATGTGTTGAAACTCAGTTCAAATCTTATTCCTTTTGTAACCCCAGGCTGACCTGGTTACTTATTCTTCCTGACTACATACTACATTGTATGTTTTACCCATTTAACTTGTCCTTGTGACTTTGTCCTGTATTTTCTTCTATGTTTATATCCCTGACTAGGCAGCTCCTTAAAGGCACAGAGCCTTAAGCTGTCTCTAAAGTCTAATGTCTTGCTTTCCTGCCTGGCACAGATAAGAAAGTTGTGAAATAATTGAGAAAGAAAGAAAGGCAGAGCAGAAGATGGTAGGAACATAGGAAAATAAAAAGCTATCAAATAATAGATAATAGAGATAAACATAATCGATATGAATCGTGTATTTTGGAACAAATGTGATAAATAATAATGAAATATAGTAATTCTACAATTAGTAGCTCATACAAGTAGCATAATCTTATGCAAAATACATTGTTAGAATATATTGCTGATGCAGATCTGGAGATGTGTGGGTGTGTGAAAAAGTTAAAGAAGTCAAGAAAAGATTCTTCCAGTTTTCTTTTTTCTTTCATTTAAATATTTGAATAGATAAGTTATGAATTATTTTTAAAAAACACAGAGGAAAGAGGCAATTTGAAGACATGAAATTTAATTTTATCATTTGGTTTTTGGGTCTTAAATCAAATTATTTTTAAAAAAATTGTCTCATAATGAAAACATATCAAATTGAGCATAAATATTTGAAATGTCTATACCATGTAAGATCCACATTTATGCAATGTACTTGCTAGAAAAATTCACTCCTCCTCTACTCCCTCCTTGGCGACTGATCATGCACCCCTTGCCATCTCATTAAAACCTAATCACCCTTACCCCACTCAACGCCAATATCCCATCCCGACACATGCTTTAAAAGGATTAAAGCCTGTTATCACTTGCCTACTACAGCATGGCCTTTTAAAGCCTGTAAACTCCCCTTACAATTCCCCTATTTTGCCTGTCCTAAAACCAGGCAAGGCTTACAGGTTAGTTCAAGATCTGCACCTTATCAACCAAATTGTCTTGCCTATCCACCCTGTAGTGCCAAACCCATATACTCTCCTATCCTCAATACCTTCCTCCACAACCCATTATTCTGTTCTGGATCTCAAACATACTTTCTTTACTATTCCTTTACACCCCTCGTCCCAGCCTCTCTTTGCTTTCACCTGGACTGACCCTGACACCCATCAGTCCCAGCAGCTTACCTGGGCTGTGCTGCCACAAGGTTTCAGGGACAGCCCTCATTACTTCAGTCAAGCTCTTTCCCATGATTTACTTTCTTTCCACCTCTCTGCTTCTCACCTTATTCAATATATTGATGACCACCTTCTTTGTAGCCCCTCCTTTGAATCTTCTCAACAAGACACACTTCTGCTCCTTCAGCATTTATTCTCCAAAGGATATCGGGTATCCCCCTCCAAAGCTCGAATTTCTTCACCATCCGTTACCTACCTCGGCTTAATTCTTCATAAAAACACACGTGCTCTCCCTGCCGATCATGTCCGATTGATCTCCCAAATCCCAACCCCTTCACAAAACAACAACTCCTTTCCTTCCTAGACATGGTTAGTGCAGTCAGAATTCTTTTTTTTTTTTTTTTTTTTAAGTGAAATAAACCTTTTAATCCCAGAACAGCAGAACAACAGCAAAATAAAGCCCACTTCAACCAGTAGCTACTGAGCCAAATTCCGCAATGTCCTCTGCAGGGTACACTCTGCACTCAGCTAAGTCTTAATGAGTGTGAAATAACAGGCCCTAAATGATCAATCATGGGAAAAAGAGGAAACAAATTAGAAAATAAATCTTTGCAGGAAGAAGGATGAAAAAGGAAAAAATGGGCTAGAGGATTTCATTCGGAAACAAATGAGAATATTTCTAACTGCAATCTCTCTCTCATTTGACGAATGAGAGTGACAGTCTCAATTGGAGCTTTAAAATATTAAACTTTTTGAGTTAAAGAGATAATTAAAGATGTATAAAGAGATATGATAAACCCTTTAAAATGTACTACTTGATCCAATCAAATAATTAATTCCATAATTTTAAAATTATTTTTAAAAGTTGCTCTTTAAAGAAATTTAAATTAGATTTTATTAATATTTTCTCTGTGTTACAAAAGCCATCATTTGTAAAATGCGGATAGACCAGATTTCAATTAGCCAATACCATGTACATTAATTGTTTTCCTAATGCAAATGAACTTTGACATATTTTATTTATTACATCACTCAATTATAAATTCCTTAAAAGCAAGAACTATAGCTCCTCAACTAATGTGTGTTGCATTTAAATTTGAGAATGTAATTGCATGATTTCTTTTTTTTTTTTTTGTTTTGTTTTGTTTTGTTTTGTTTTGTTTCCTTTTTTCTTTTTATTTATTTATTTATTTATTTATTTATTTATTATTATTAAACTTCAAGTTTAATTATTAAACTTCAAGGATACATGTGCACAACGTGCAGGTTTGCTACATATGTATACTTGTGCCATGTTGGTGTGCTGCACCCATCAACTCGTCATTTACATCAGGTATAACTCCCAATGCAATCCCTCCCCCCTCCCCCCTCCCCATGATAGGCCCCGGTGTGTGATGTTCCCCTTCCCGAGTCCAAGTGATCTCATTGTTCAGTTCCCACCTACGAGTGAGAACATGCGGTGTTTGGTTTTCTGTTCTTGTGATAGTTTGCTGAGAATGATGGTTTCCAGCTGCATCCATGTCCCTACAAAGGACACAAACTCATCCTTTTTTTATGGCTGCATAGTATTCCATGGTGTATATGTGCCACATTTTCTTAATCCAATCTGTCACTGATGGACATTTGGGTTGATTCCAAGTCTTTGCTATTGTGAATAGTGCTGCAATAAACATACGTGTGCATGTGTCCTTATAGCAGCATAATTTATAATCCTTTGGGTATATACCCAGTAATGGGATGGCTGGGTCATATGGTACATCTAGTTCTAGATCCTTGAGGAATCGCCATACTGTTTTCCATAATGGTTGAACTAGTTTACAATCCCACCAACAGTGTAAAAGTGTTCCTATTTCTCCACATCCTCTCCAGCACCTGTTGTTTCCTGACTTTTTAATGATCGCCATTCTAACTGGTGTGAGATGGTATCTCATTGTGGTTTTGATTTGCATTTCTCTGATGGCCAGTGATGATGAGCATTTTTTCATGTGTCTGTTGGCTGTATGAATGTCTTCTTTTGAGAAATGTCTGTTCATATCCTTTGCCCACTTTTGGATGGGGTTGTTTGTTTTTTTCTTGTAAATTTGTTGGAGTTCTTTGTAGGTTCTGGATATTAGCCCTTTGTCAGATGAGTAGATTGCAAAAATTTTCTCCCATTCTGTAGGTTGCCTGCTCACTCTGATGGTAGTTTCTTTTGCTGTGCAGAAGCTCTTTAGTTTGATGAGATCCCATTTGTCAATTTTGGCTTTTGCTGCCGTTGCTTTTGGTGTTTTAGACATGAAGTCTTTGCCCATGCCTATGTCCTGAATGGTACTACCTAGGTTTTCCTCTAGGATTTTTATGGTATTAGGTCTAACATTTAAGTCTCTAATCCATCTTGAATTAATTTTCGTATAAGGAGTAAGGAAAGGATCCAGTTTCAGCTTTCTACTTATGGCTAGCCAGTTTTCCCAGCACCATTTATTAAATAGGGAATCCTTTCCCCATTTCTTGTTTCTCTCAGGTTTGTCAAAGATCAGATGGCTGTAGATGTGTGGTATTATTTCTGAGGACTCTGTTCTGTTCCATTGGTCTATATCTCTGTTTTGGTACCAGTACCATGCTGTTTTGGTTACTGTAGCCTTGTAGTATAGTTTGAAGTCAGGTAGCGTGATGCCTCCAGCTTTGTTCTTTTGACTTAGGATTGTCTTGGAGATGCGGGCTCTTTTTTGGTTCCATATGAACTTTAAAGCAGTTTTTTCCAATTCTGTGAAGAAGCTCATTGGTAGCTTGATGGGGATGGCATTGAATCTATAAATTACCTTGGGCAGTATGGCCATTTTCACGATATTGATTCTTCCTATCCATGAGCATGGTATGTTCTTCCATTTGTTTGTGTCCTCTTTGATTTCACTGAGCAGTGGTTTGTAGTTCTCCTTGAAGAGGTCCTTTACATCCCTTGTAAGTTGGATTCCTAGGTATTTTATTCTCTTTGAAGCAATTGTGAATGGAAGTTCATTCCTGATTTGGCTCTCTGTTTGACTGTCACTGGTGTATAAGAATGCTTGTGATTTTTGCACATTAATTTTGTATCCTGAGACTTTGCTGAAGTTGCTGATCAGCTTAAGGAGATTTTGGGCTGAGACAGTGGGGTTTTCTAAATATACAATCATGTCGTCTGCAAACAGGGACAATTTGACTTCTTCTTTTCCTAACTGAATCCCCTTGATTTCTTTCTCTTGCCTGATTGCCCTAGCCAGAACTTCCAACACTATGTTGAATAGGAGTGGTGAGAGAGGGCATCCCTGTCTTGTGCCAGTTTTCAAAGGGAATTTTTCCAGTTTTTGCCCATTCAGTATGATATTGGCTGTGGGTTTGTCATAAATAGCTCTTATGATTTTGAGGTACGTTCCATCAATACCGAATTTATTGAGCGTTTTTAGCATGAAGGGCTGTTGAATTTTGTCAAAAGCCTTTTCTGCATCTATTGAGATAATGATGTGGTTCTTGTCTTTGGTTCTGTTTATATGCTGGATTATGTTTATTGATTTGCGAATGTTGAACCAGCCTTGCATCCCAGGGATGAAGCCCACTTGATCATGGTGGATAAGCTTTTTGATGTGCTGCTGAATCCGGTTTGCCAGTATTTTATTGAGGATTTTTGCATCGATGTTCATCAGGGATATTGGTCTAAAATTCTCTTTTTTTGTTGTGTCTCTGCCAGGCTTTGGTATCAGGATGATGTTGGCCTCATAAAATGAGTTAGGGAGGATTCCCTCTTTTTCTATTGATTGGAATAGTTTCAGAAGGAATGGTACCAGCTCCTCCTTGTACCTCTGGTAGAATTCAGCTGTGAATCCATCTGGTCCTGGACTTTTTTTGGTTGGTAGGCTATTAATTATTGCCTCAATTTCAGAGCCTACTATTGGTCTATTCAGGGATTCAACTTCTTCCTGGTTTAGTCTTGGAAGAGTGTAAGTGTCCAGGAAATTATCCATTTCTTCTAGATTTTCCAGTTTATTTGCGTAGAGGTGTTTATAGTATTCTCTGATGGTAGTTTGTATTTCTGTGGGGTCAGTGGTGATATCCCCTTTATCATTTTTAATTGCGTCGATTTGATTCTTCTCTCTTTTCTTCTTTATTAGTCTTGCTAGTGGTCTGTCAATTTTGTTGATCTTTTCAAAAAACCAACTCCTGGATTCATTGATTTTTTGGAGGGTTTTTTGTGTGTCTATCTCCTTCAGTTCTGCTCTGATCTTAGTTATTTCTTGCCTTCTGCTAGCTTTTGAATGTGTTTGCTCTTGCTTCTCTAGTTCTTTTAATTGCGATGTTAGAGTGTCAATTTTAGATCTTTCCTGCTTTCTCTTGTGGGCATTTAGTGCTATAAATTTCCCTCTACACACTGCTTTAAATGTGTCCCAGAGATTCTGGTATGTTGTATCTTTGTTCTCATTGGTTTCAAAGAACATCTTTATTTCTGCCTTCATTTCGTTATGTACCCAGTAGTCATTCAGGAGCAGGTTGTTCAGTTTCCATGTAGTTGAGCGGTTTTGATTGAGTTTCTTAGTCCTGAGTTCTAATTTGATTGCACTGTGGTCTGAGAGACAGTTTGTTATAATTTCTGTTCTTGTACATTTGCTGAGGAGTGCTTTACTTCCAATTACGTGGTCAATTTTGGAGTAAGTACGATGTGGTGCTGAGAAGAATGTATATTCTGTTGATTTGGGGTGGAGAGTTCTATAGATGTCTATTAGGTCTGCTTGCTGCAGAGATGAGTTCAATTCCTGGATATCCTTGTTAACTTTCTGTCTCGTTGATCTGTCTAATGTTGACAGTGGAGTGTTGAAGTCTCCCATTATTATTGTATGGGAGTCTAAGTCTCTTTGTAAGTCTCTAAGGACTTGCTTTATGAATCTGGGTGCTCCTGTATTGGGTGCATATATATTTAGGATAGTTAGCTCTTCCTGTTGAATTGATCCCTTTACCATTATGTAATGGCCTTCTTTGTCTCTTTTGATCTTTGATGGTTTAAAGTCTGTTTTATCAGAGACTAGTATTGCAACCCCCGCTTTTTTGTGTTCTCCATTTGCTTGGTAAATCTTCCTCCATCCCTTTATTTTGAGCCTATGTATGTCTCTGCGTGTGAGATGGGTCTCCTGAATACAGCAGACTGATGGGTCTTGACTCTTTATCCAGTTTGCCAGTCTGTGTCTTTTAATTGGAGCATTTAGTCCATTTACATTTAAGGTTAAAATTGTTATGTGTGAACTTGATCCTGCCATTATGATATTAACTGGTTATTTTGCTCGTTAGTTGATGCAGTTTCTTCCTAGCCTTGATGGTCTTTACATTTTGGCATGTTTTTGCAATGGCTGGTACCGGTTGTTCCTTTCCATGTTTAGTGCTTCCTTCAGGGTCTCTTGTAAGGCAGGCCTAGTGGTGACAAAATCTCTAAGCATTTGCTTATCTGTAAAGGATTTTATTTCTCCTTCACTTATGAAACTTAGTTTGGCTGGATATAAAATTCTGGGTTTAAAATTCTTTTCTTTAAGAATGTTGAATATTGGCCCCCACTCTCTTCTGGCTTGAAGAGTTTCTGCCGAGAGATCTGCTGTTAGTCTGATGGGCTTCCCTTTGTGGGTAACCCGACCTTTCTCTCTGGCTGCCCTTAAGATTTTTTCCTTCATTTCAACTTTGGTGAATCTGGCAATTATGTGTCTTGGAGTTGCTCTTCTCGAGGAGTATCTTTGTGGCGTTCTCTGTATTTCCTGGATTTGAATGTTGGCCTGCCCTACTAGGTTGGGGAAGTTCTCCTGGATGATATCCTGAAGAGTGTTTTCCAACTTGGTTCCATTTTCCCCCTCACTTTCAGGCACCCCAATCAGACGTAGATTTGGTCTTTTTACATAATCCCATACTTCTTGCAGGCTTTGTTCATTTCTTTTTCTTCTTTTTTCTTTTGGTTTCTCTTCTCGCTTCATTTCATTCATTTGATCCTCCATCGCTGACATTCTTTCTTCCAGTTGATCGAGACGGTTACTGAAGCTTGTGCATTTGTCACGTATTTCTCGTGCCATGGTTTTCGTCTCTTTCATTTCGTTTGTGAGCTTCTCTGCATTAATTACTCTAGCCATCAATTCTTCCACTTTTTTTTCAAGATTTTTAGTTTCTTTGCGCTGGGTACGTAATTCCTCCTTTAGCTCTGAGAAATTTGATGGACTGAAGCCTTCTTCTCTCATCTCGTCGAAGTCATTCTCCGTCCAGCTTTGATCCGTTGCTGGCGATGAGCTGCGCTCCTTTGCCGGGGGAGATGCGCTCTTATTTTTTGAATTTCCAGCTTTTCTGCCCTGCTTTTTCCCCATCTTTGTGGTTTTATCTGCCTCTGGTCTTTGATGATGGTGATGTACTGATGGGGTTTTGGTGTAGGTGTCCTTCCTGTTTGATAGCTTTCCTTCTAACAGTCAGGATCCTCAGCTGTAGGTTGTAGCTGTAGGAGATTGCTTGAGGTCCACTCCAGACCCTGTTTGCCTGGGTATCAGCAGCAGAGGCTGCAGAAGATAGAATATTTCTGAACAGCGAGTGTACCTGTCTGATTCTTGCTTTGGAATCTTCCTCTCAGGGGTGTACTCCACCCTGTGAGGTGTGGGGTGTCAGACTGCCCCTAGTGGGGGATGTCTCCCAGTTAGGCTACTCAGGGGTCAGGGACCCACTTGAGCAGGGAGTCTGTCCCTTCTCAGATCTCAACCTCCGTGTTGGGAGATCCACTGCTCTCTTCAAAGCTGTCAGACAGAGTCATTTGCGTCTGCAGAGCTGCTGCGTTTGTTATTATTTACTGTGCCCTGTCCCCAGAGGTGGAGTCTACAGAGACAGGCAGGTTTCCTTGAGCTGCTGTGAGCTCCACCCAGTTCGAGCTTCCCAGCAGCTTTGTTTACCTACTTAAGCCTCAGCAATGGCGGGCGCCCCTCCCCCAGCCTCGCTGCTGCCTTGCCGGTAGATCACAGACGGCTGTGCTAGCAATGAGGGAGGCTCCGTGGGTGTGGGACACTCCCGGCCAGGTGTGGGATATGATCTCCTGGTGTGCCTGTCTGCTTAAAGCGCAGTATTGGGGTGGGAGTTACCCGATTTTCCAGGTGTTGTGTGTCTCAGTTCCCCTGGCTAGGAAAAGGGATTCCCTTCCCCCTTGCGCTTTCCAGGTGAGGCAATGCCTCGCCCTGCTTCAGCTCTCGCTGGTCGGGCTGCAGCAGCTGACCAGCACCGATCGTCTGGCACTCCCCAGTGAGATGAACCCAGTACCTCAGTTGAAAATGCAGAAATCGCCGGTCTTCTGTGTCGCTCGCGCTGGGAGTTGGAGACTGGAGCTGTTCCTATTCGGCCATCTTGCTCCGCCCGTCCAGAATTCTTATACAAGAGCCAGGACCACGTCCTGTAACCTTTCTGTCCAAACGACCTTACTGTTTTAGCCTAGCCCTCATGTCTGCGCGGAGCGGCTGCCACTGCTTTAATACTGTTAGAGGCCCTAAAAATCACAAACTATGCTCAACTCTCTAGAGTTCTCATAACTTCCAAAATCTATTTTCTTCCCCCAACCATCGCTCAAGACAACACTTATGCTGATAAGGTAGCTAAAAAAGTAGCCATCAAAAGGCATCAGATGCCATCACTCAGGACAATGCTTATGCTGATAAGTTAGCTAAAAAAGCAGCTGGCTTCCAACTTCTATCCCTCAAGGCAGTTTTCCTTCTTCACATCGGCCACTCCCACCTACTCCCCTGCTGAAACATCCACCTATCAATCTCTTCCCACACAAGGCAAATGGTTCTTAGACCAAGGAAAATATCTCCTTACAGCCTCACAGGCCCATTCTATTCTGTCGTCATTTCAGAACCTCTTCCATGTAGGTTACAAGCCAGTAGCCCGTCTCTTAGAACCTCTCATTTCCTTTCCATCATGGAAATCTATCCTAAAGGAGATCACTTCTCAGTGTTCCATCTGCTATTCTACTGCCCCTCAGGGATTGCTCAGGCCCCCTCCCTTTCCTACACATCAAGCTCAAGGATTTGCCCCTGCCTAGGACTGGCAAATTGACTTTACTTACATGCCCCGAGTCAGAAAACTAAAATATCTCTTAGTCTGGGTAGACACTTTCACTGGATGGGTAGAGGCCTTTCCCACAGGGTCTGAGAAGGCCACCGTGGTCATTTCAGACATAATTCCTTGGTTTGGCCTTCCTACCTCTATACAGTCTGATAACAGACCAGCCTTTAATAGTCAAATCACCCAAGCAGTTTCTCAGGCTCTTAATATTCAGTGAAACCTTTATATCCTTTACCGTCCTCAATCTTCAGGAAAGCTAGAACAGACTAATAGTCTTTTAAAAACACACCTCACCAAGTTCAGTCACCAACTTAAAAAGGACTAGACAATACTTTTACCACTTTCCTTTCTCAGAATTCAGGCCTGTCCTCGGAATGCTACAGGTTATAGCCCATTTGATCTCCTGTGTGGACACTCCTTTTTATTAGGTCCCAGTCTCATTCCAGACACCAGATCAACTTAGACTGCACCCCAAAAAACTTTCATCCCTACTGTCTTCTGTCTAGTCATACTCCTATTCACCGTTCTCAACTACTCATAAATGCCCTGCTCGTGTTTACACTGCCGGTTTACACTGTTTCTCCAAGCCATCACAGCTGATATCTCCTAGTGCTATCCCAAACTGCCACTCTAAATTCCCTCTTAAAGTAAATAAATAATCTTTGCTGGCAAGGCTATGCTGAACCTCCTTGGGCACTCTCTAATTAGATGTCCTAGGTCCTCCCAATTCTTAGTCCTTTAATACCTGTTTTTTTCTCCTTCTCTTACCTTGTGTCTTCCATTTAGTTTTTCAATTCATACAAAACTGTATCCAGGCCATCACCAATCATTCAATACGACAAATATTTCTTCTAATGACCCAACAATATCACCCCTTACTACAAAATCTTCCTTCAGCTTAGTCTCTCCCACTCTAGGTTCCAACGCCACCCCTAATCCCGCTTGAAGCAGCCCTGAGAAACATCGCCCATTCTCTCTCCACACCACCCCCCAAAAATTTTCGCCACCCCAACACTTCAACACTATTTTTATTTTTCTTATTAATATAAGAAGGCAGGAAGGTCAAGCCTCTGAGCCCAAGCAAAGCCATCGCATCCCCTGTGACTTGCACGTATATACGCCCAGATGGCCTGAAGTAACTGAAGAATCACAAAAGAAGTGCAAATGCCCTGCCTGGCCTTAACTGATGACATGCCACCACAAAAGAAGTGAAAATGGCCGGTCCTTGCCATAAGCGATGATATTATCTTGTGAAATTCCTTTTCCTGGCTCATCCTGGCTCAAAAAGCTCCCCCACTGAGCACCTTGTGACCCCCACTCCTGCCTGCCAGAGAACAACCCCCCTTTGACTGTAATTTTCCTTCACCTACCCAAATCCTATAAAACGGCCCCACCCTTATCTCCCTTCGCTGACTCTCTTTTCGGACTCAGCCCGCCTGTACCCAGGTGAAATAAACAGCCATGTTGCTCTCACACACACACACACACACACACACAAAGAAAAAAGAAAAATTCACTCCTAAAAAATGCAGACACATTCTCTAACATACAGTCTATACACAGCCCTTGATATTTTTTTGTCTGAAATGCTACTGTAGGAGATGTAATCAGAGAAACTGGAAAAACATGATATGACACCAAAGTTTCTCATTCCAAATGTAAATAAATAGACAAACGACTAGAACAAATTGCTTTTCTGTCAACTTTTCCACTGATCACAGACTGTAAAATAAAGCAAATATAGAAAAAGAAAATATTTTCATTTCTTCATTGGGAAGGCAGCTGAGAAAATTTAATCTTTATTCTTTACTTAGAAAATGGCTTAAAAAGAATGCAGAAGTTTAGTTCATTTGAACTATGCAGAAAAATATCATGCTGTCTGAAACAAAGACATCTGAATGTGCTTTTTATGGAATTATTGGTTTAAATAGATGACTGTAGTGTACTTTAATAGTAAATATTGAAACAAAAGCTGTATTTCTTTCAATATAAGAATCATAAGAAGCTCAGTAATAAATAGAATTTTCCTCCGAAAGACAATCAGACTCATGTTTCCAAGAATCCTAAAATAAGCATGGCACTAATTCAATTATACCTGAATTTTGGAGGGAAGTACTTTATAAAAGATATGTATGTTCTCAAGTAGAATGTATAGTCTACATTTAACATATAAATAAATAAAACTTCAGAGATACTATGTTTATGAAAGTTACCCTTAGAGAACAGAATTCAATAATTCTCATCCTGACCAGATATAAACAAATGTAAAAAAGTACAACTAAAGTAAGTAGTAAATGTGTCAATGCAAATAATCCAAATGAACCAAATCTGTGTTGTGTGTGTGTGTGTGTATGTATGCATGTGCACACAGGTGCATTTCTTCAAAACAAGAGATGGGTTAAAAAAATTGCTGTAGACTTGATGAGTTTCATCTTTGGTGATCTGATTGAGACTCCAAGGTAAGCAACATCTTTATTTCAGAGCACAGTTTTAAAGGAAAGATATTCTGTCACACTTGAGTGCTGTTTCAGTGTTTGTGTCAGCAGTCCTCCATCTCTTCTTTGCTAGCACATTTACAGATTGGCTTCATAAGCATGAGACATGCACATGAATATACTGAGATTTTGAAGTTTTGAGAAGTCACAAAGTAGTTTTACATAGAAGCAAAGAACTAAATAATTTGCGTTTGCAACAACTGTCAATGGCACATCAGTAATTATAGCTCACAATAGGATAAGTAAGATAAGCCTCTGGTTAAGTGAAATTGTCAGTATGCTTGTTGTAACTCCACTCATTTCTCTTCCATTCAAGAAAGTACATTCAGTGTAAGTGAGAATAATGTCATGACTGTAATATGTATTTTAAAACCTCCATACATTAATATTTGAAATATTATAATTACCATATACCTCACAGCTGATATGAACACACCACTGAGATTTGGAAGAATTGCCTTAAAATACAAAATTTATAAGAACACAGTGGCCACTGGAAAATATTCATATAATGATACAAGGCAAATTTGAGAATTTCATTCAATTTAAAAGTAATTCCATTCCAAGTCTGAATAATACCTTTTAAACTAATATGCTTGACCCATTTCCAGTATGATTATAACTGCGTGTCAATTTTTAAAACACAATAATGTGAGTTTGAGAGATGTTCAGGGTGACCAAAAAAATCCAACATGCTAGACATTCCTCATTTATTAATGGACCTGCTGATATTTGCTTCCTTTTAGAGATCATGATTGGCAACAAACGGTTTGATGGAAGACGGCTAAACTACAACTCATTTCTTATTAAAGGAATAAAGGTTGCTATTGGATACTTACTAGAAAAAATTCTTAGTATATAAAAATGTGAAGTTAACATGGTGAGTAATATAATATGCAGCACCTAATTTTTTGTGTGTGTGGTGGTTGTTTGAAAATATGCAGAACTTGCCTGAGCCATAGGTTAATATAATAATATTATCTTATTACATGTCCTTCTGGGTTGCCTTTCCCTTTTTAAATGAATTACTAAGATCTGATTGACTAATGTCTCTTCTTCATCTAAAAAAATTATTTACCATTTCTCAATTAAATCTTTCTTAAAAATCATGTCACTATATTATTTAAATAGCTACAGTAGTTTCCCATTTACCAGAACTGAAGGTCTAAATCCCACTGCTTGTTTTCCATCTTATTTGTCAAACCTTAATAAGCCATAGTGCTTCTGTGGAAAGCTCTCTATTCAGTTGAGGCTGGTCTTTTCATCTGCTTAACATACTTGACTTATTCAAAACCCCTCACCTTCCTTCCTTCTCTTCAGGAATGAGTTTGACTGCACATCCAATGATTGTTACATTCTTTAAGGTCCAATTTAAATTTCTTGTTGTATTTAGTCTTTTTTGATTTCTGCATTTTTATTCATCTTCCATGTCTCTGAATTAGAGCATGTCCAATTTATTCTGTATATGTCACGATGAAATGTACACTTACATATGTAACTAAAGTGTCCTGATGTAAGCATCAGGGTTTTATTATTTCTTCAGTAGCTCCCACATCATGTGACATTTTAAAGGGTTTTTTTTTTGAAGTGCTTAATAAGTGGATTGATTGATGGAGCACCAATCAAGGTTACTAAGCAACCAAAGTAAGAAAACCATTGATTAATAATCAGCTCTTGATTATCCAAGGCTTAATCATAAAGCATATAAATTTCAAGATCATTCTTCATATATGAACTATTTTCTTTTTTAATTTTAAATATCCACCAAGAAACAATAGATTTTTGTAATGTTAGGACTTCTACTAGACTTTGATTTGGAGACAGTAACGATACAAGGAGGTAGAAATAATACCCTAAAATATTGGCAGCACTTGGTAATATTGAGTAATCTGTCCATTCCATGACTTTCCTCAATCAGCAGTAAAGGAAAGGCTAGTTGGCCTTATGATAGAATGTCCATGTGGATCTATATTCTAAGATTTGTATTACTTGCAGTCCTGTGTGTAAATGTTTCATATATGAAACAAGCAGTTATTTATAAATACGTCTTCACACCAGATGGTATGCCTAGTGTTTTTGTCCATAATATGAATAAGCATAATACAACTCTTATCACACTCTGTAAATAAAAACTGCCTTTTGTTTACACTGACACACACTTTTAAGTACCTCACCCATAATAAATCAGAAGATGCTAACAAACCAGGATTGACAATGTTTACAAATCTAGCAATTGAACCGGAAGAAAACCCACATTAAAAACAAACATGTGGTTAAAATATCACAGCATGTGCATTTGGAAGTTTTAAGGGGAAATGTCCGTGCATATACACACATACACAATGCCTATTTTTGAAAGAAATGGGGAAATCTTATTAGAATGGCATTGTTCATTACTTGAAACATATGGGGAGAAATAGGTTCCTAGAGGGTAGCAACTTTAAAAGGTTTGGTATTGGACATGGGGAGCATGCAGTGCCATTCAATCAGGAAAACAGGTTTGGCAGGCAACAGTTGTGGCTGTTCCAACTTCCCTCACCCAGCAGGTGTTGCTATGGCATAAGAATAGTCTCTGAGGGATTCAGTAGAACACAAAGTGTAAGATGAAAGAACAAAATAGAAAATCATTCTCTGCGGGGCATTCATATTTTCCCTGCTACTCAAGCTACAAGACCAGTTGCAAATAAACACAGGTTCTATTCTTGCTGCCTCATGAACAGATAAGTGAATGGAACTTCAGCTAAGGTTGCTAAGGTACTATTTGGCTAAGATTTCAAGTATCTCGAATTGTTATGATTTTCATATAATTTGGTTTTCTAACTTGAGCTTATAATAAAATATTTTTAGAATAATTAAAATAAATCTCTTAAGAGAATGTCCTAACCTCTTTGGGAAAAAAAAAAAAAAAAGAAACATAAAAGCAAATATTTCTTTCTTTGTTTAACCTCCCTGACTTGTATGTTTCTCATATACTAAAATACATAAATAAATAATCATCACTAATTAAGTATATAAAGTCTCACATGTGGAAAACTATTTTTTTCCTGAAACATGTAAACAGGAGCAAGATATTTCAACTTGTTAAAGAATTATGTCAAAATTGTAGTAAGCAACAAATATATATTAGATTGAGAATGTTGGAGGGAATAGGGACTCTATAAAAGAAACACCGGATTCTTTCTGCTGTCACAAGAAAGAATTACAGGCACAGTGGTTCACACCTGTAATCCCAGCACTTTGGGAGGCCAAGGTGGGTGGATCACCTGAACTCAGGAGTTTGAGACCAGCCTGGCCAACATGGAGAAACCCTGTCTCTACTAAAAATACAAAAATTAGCCGGGCGTGGTGGTGGGTGCCTGTAATCACAGCTACTTGGAAGGCTGAGGCAGGAGAATGACTTGAACCTGGGAGGTGGATGTTGCAATGAGCCGAGATTGCGCCATTGCACTCCAGCCTGGGCAACAGAGTGAGACTTAATTTCAAAAAAAAAAAAAAAAAAAAAGGTAAATAAAAGAAAGGGGGTATGATAGAATGCAAAACATCAAGTAAAGCGATGAGATACTTATTTACTAAGAAATGACTAGGTCATTCTATGAAGAACTAGTAACCTATAACCATTTCTGAGAACTAGAAACCAATTCCTCAAATTAACTTTCTTAATCAAGTTTTAGTCATGTTTATTATTTTTTCAAATAATGCAGAGTAAATCTGGAAAACTATAATTATTTATATATAAGCACGCAATAAAGAATTTTAGCCTTAAAAGTTGGATACTGCACTCCAAACAGTTTATTATACAAACCACAAATAATAGGCAGGAGGATCCTATAGCTAAAAAGCCAACTAAGATTCCCAAATTCCTACAGTTCTTATATTCCATAACATATTTGCATCCTTGCCTACTTGCTCTTAGAAATGGTGCCATGATTTATCCAAATACACTTTTATACATTTATACAAATGTATTATCCTTTAAATTAATAGCAAGCACTCTGGGAGTAACAAAAGCAGAGTCACATATGTTACAATTTGTACCCAATGTTAGAGATAATACCAATTTATTTTAATATACATTTTTTATTCCCTTGAATCAACAAATATGCCTAGGACTAGGGGCAAGACTGATAAATTTGGTTATTCATTATCTTCAATTACACTATGTATTATGAAAACATATATTTATATTTCACAAGAACTACACTTCACAAGAAGTAAGACTTCTTGTAGCTGATAGTTGCTAATAATTATTTCCAAATTAAAAGATTCTTTTTAATAAACATGGAGAGTTTGGAAGACTTGTAAATTTACAAGATTAGAAATTTGACTTGGGCTCAGGTTGTAATCCACATACTAGCTGTGTAACCTTGGCAAAGGGATGTCTTAATTTTAGTTTTCTTGTCTGCAGATTAAGCTGATGAAAAGAAGAATTTAATGAGTAATGATAAAATGGCACAATGCTCATGAAAGTGTCCTCTAAACACTTTGAATTTTGTAATATATTTGTAAAGAGCAAGACTTAGGTCTGGCTGCCTAGATTCAGTTCCTAGCTCTATCACCTACTAGCTGGGTGACCTTGGGAAAGTTGGCTAGTCTGCACATTTCAGTTTACCTAAAGTGAGCATAATCGTACCTACTTCACATTTTTTAACACTCATAACCTCTTAAGCCAAGGTATGGCATATAGTAAACACTCAATATATTAATATGTTAGTTATTATTATGTTTTCTTATCACTGTACTTTGTGTAGTATCAATAACCATACTTCATTATTATGCATACATTTCTACATAGAGGGCATAGATTTTGTTTTATTCATACTTATGATGTCTCAAGTACTGAGCATAGGTACTTACATGGTCAAACAAAGGTTTATATAATTCAAATATATAAATATATTTATACCTATATAAATACATTTTATTGCTATTGTCTGTTGTCCAGGAGACACATACGCATTTTAGATGAGGATACTATTTGAAGAAAATGACATTTTAGAAAAGACAGGAATAAACCTTTTCTAATCTGAATAGTCAGACACATTCCCCAAAAGCCATCCAAAGAAAGAAGATTGCATTTGTCTCCCATTAGACATAATAATTTGATCCATATGTTTGGTTAATATAACAAAATGGCACATAATACAGATATCTCAGCTCTCATTCTATTTCTCTGAAATAATGAGTTTTGGACATCTCTATATACATCTACACCTCCTTTACAAGGATAACAAAATGTCAGTGCTGTCCATTTTTACAAAGGTCAAGGTGTTGCCATGAAAACCAGGGACTAGTAACGTATCAGGAGCTGTCTGATCATGTTAATTATGGTATTGCTTTCTAGTGGATAAAGGAATTCTAAATTAAAAAGAAGATAAGCTATAAATTATACATTAAAGGCATTTTATAAAAGCATTGAAAAAGAAAGATGCTTTAAAGTAATTCACAATTTATTTTACTTTCTGGAGCAACTGTTGCTCACAGTGGTAAACTCTTCAATGCAGAATGGCCAGAAAAAATCAATTTTTTATTACTTTTGCAATAAAAAGGCCATTTGTCTCCTTGTAGAACTCACGTGACATTGTTAGCTCTCTTATAAATGATTACTCTGGACAATGCCTGTTTTACAAATTCCCTAATTACACCACTGATTGTATACCACTGAATATGCCTTATCCTGTGGAAATAGACACTACTGCCACCTTAATAAACATTTTGACATAAAACGAAGCTGGCTGTCTCATCCTTTGTCAAGAGCAAAATGAAACAACCAGTGAACACAATGTTCCATCAACGGATCAGGGTCACATGTTCTTTAGAGCAAATGAGGTTTAATTAACAGATCCGATAATAGATAACTGGTTAATTAAAAAAGGAGTGTCTTCTTATAGCTGCATGAAGGCCTTATTAACAAATATTCTACTGAAGCATGATTGCATTTTACAAACCATTCTGCTAGTCTGTAGAAGTATATAGAAGTCTACAATAAACTTATGGACCTGATTTTAAAACCACATAAAACTTATATAATGTGATTGATTGGAATGACAGACAACTCATTCTGTGCTAATATGTGAGTGTGAAGAGTTTAAAACAATTTTTAAATATGGTTTTATGCTGCATTTTATTCCCAAGAAAGGACATTTCTTTTTAAATGTCAACTGTATCTATTTTGTTTGCAAGTATTATTTAGATAGCCTTGGTAAAAGTGGACTACTTATGTTTCATTTGCAGTGGACTGTCATTCTTGTTAAATGCATTTTAGACATAGACATTTCAACTGCTTTTCATTTTATTATTTCTACTTCACATATTTAAATTACCAGCATACAGATACAATTCTTCCTTGATATTCACAGGACATGGAGATGGAGGTGGGGGGAGGTATTGGTTTCAGACCACATCAGATACCAAAATCTGTAGATTTTCAAGCCCCTTATATAAAATGGTACAGTATTTGCATATAACCTATCTCATCTTCCCACACATGTTAAATAATCTCTAGAGTAGTCATATCTAATACAATGTAAATGCTATTTAATAGTTGTACTGTATTAGTTATTTGTATAATTTTTATTGTTGTATTTTTAATTGTTTTTCTTCTGAATACTTTTTAATAACTTTGACTTTTATTTTAGACTCAAGGGGTACACATGCAGTTTTGTTACATGAGTATATTGCATGATGCTGACCTTTGGGGTAGGGATGATCCCACGACACAGTGAGCACAGTTGAAGACTGATTGAATTGATGGATGTAGAAACACTATATATGGACAGCCGACTGTATTTCATTTCATATTCTGCATAGAATCTTTTCAAAAGTGCAGTGACAGTCTTCTCATTTCACACATTTTTGGTCTAGTGGTTATTGCTGACAGACCATCTATAAAATTTGGGAAATTCTGACTTCTTTACCCATCATATACTTGGAGAGGAGTCCACTGTTCTCAACTCTTTCCCTCCCCTGCAAATCATTGCTCTGCAACCTTTTCTAAAGCTTTTGGTCCTGATCCTCAGCATCCTCTTGGGCTAAATTACACCCAAGAGGATTTGCCAGGCTCCAATTCCTTAGTCAAATAGGTGAGAAGGCAGACACAATGTGATTTGAAGTTTCTAAAATGGATTCCCTCATCAAAAATACATTTCTCACAGTGTATCTCCAGAGCCTAAAATCTCATTACTTGATAATCTTGTGCCCCATGATCAACAGAATATGTCATCACATGATCCAACTAGAACGTTACCTGAATCACCTCTAGAATATTGCAACACCTGTCTACAACGACCATGTCTTGTGTGTTCTGTGTAAGGAACCCAGGTTCTTCAGCCAGAATTGACCTATGTTCAACACTTTATGTCACTACTTAGTAATTGTGATGTCGATAACAGTCAGGCCTATGCTTTCTACAGCTTAAGCTTCTCATATGTAAAATGAATATAATCACAAAATCTGCTTAAATGGTGTCCTGAGGAGTCAATGAAATACCAACTGTAAAGTGTTTAACCTAGCAACCAGAATGTAATAAGCACCCCAAACACCTTAGTTTTTCTATTTGTAACTTACTTTGAAATACTTCAGCATATGGCAACACTTTGTATCTTAAATTTGGTTTTGACACGTGTGTTTCACAAAACTGCATGCTTACAATTTATGCATTTTTCTGTTTCTGTTATATACTGCAATAAGGGTTGAAAAAATAATTCACCATAAACAATGTGATCTTCATTTGTGTGTTGTAAATTTTATTGTATATTCTAGCGATGCTGTTAATATTATACTACTCATGTGTATACACTCCAGTTGCAGTTAGATAGCAATTTAGAAACCCAAACCATGGGTCCACTATTTTCAGGCAGCTAGGAGAAGCCAAGTATCATCTTGAGCTGAACCAGAGAAATTTTAATGTAGCATGATGTTGAATATGTTCTTCTGTGGTGAAATAAATACTATTAAAGATATTTGCATTGGTTAGAATAAGTAAGATCTCTCCCAACTTTTGCGAGCGGGATATGGGACTAGCAAGCAGAGCCTAACATCCTAACACTCTTTGGAGTGGCATCCTTGGAATATGGCTCTGATAATCTTGTGCTCCATGATCAACAGACTATGTCATCACATGATCCAACTAGAACGTTACCTGAATCACCTCTAGAATATTGCAACACCTGTCTACAATGACCATTTCTTGCAAGGCCTTTATCAGAGGGGTATCACTGAATATTTGAATTGCCTGAGATAATAAAGGGAAATATTCATTTAATCTAAGATTCTAATGCATACTGCAAGCTTTCATACTGGATTTGAAATCTGAGATTTCAAGCTCAAGTCAGGATAAAGCTTTAGAAAGTGAACATAGTATCTATTCTTCTGGGCTCTATTTCCTTCTCTATAAAATGAAAGGCATTAGGTCATCAATAAGCCCTCCGTATTTTAAGTCTGTGCTAATAATTAAGACATGTAGGGATCTTTTAAAATCGTTTTATGAAACAAATATGTGGGGACCTGCACCAATAATCCTTTATTTTCTTTTTAAATTAAGAATAGATATTTAGAATACACCACATATTCCATAAAGGCACCACCAAAACGCAAATTCAAGATTTTCTACATTTTTCTAGTCCCTTTTCCAAACCTCACTGATATCTAACAATGTTGAATGAAAAATAATCAAAAGATTATGAAAATTAATTAGGTTCTTTTAAAACTGAAAAGATATTTATTGGCAAGCAGATTTGAGGGGAGAAGTTCTTTGCACTAATCATAGTTCTAGTTTCTATTTGGAACCCTTGAAAGAAAGAGCTTTAAGACATTCCAAACTGTAAAATGAAACTTAAACACATCACATACAAATTAAATCACTTTAGTAACTGTTCTCTCTGTTGCTAGGAGGTCTAGAGTTCTAGAGCTTTCACTACCACATAGAAGAAAATGGTGATGAAACTGTTAGCCTATGGATCCAATCATCATAAATATTTCTATTTAATTTTCTTTTTGCCAGTTGTGAATGGTAGGTTAGTAGTGTCATGGGTGACCATAAAAATCTGAAGTGTGATCATAACTACATTAGTAGTGAACATACCATTTCCTATATACCTCTATCTTCTCCTCTAATAAAAGACTTCAGGGTTGGTCTTGGTATTACAGCCTTAAAATAATATGTTGTAATGTACATTCCATTGTTAACTATAAATCTGGTGGAGGCATTTATTCTTTATCAGTGAATGGAGATATTTGTCACGAGTGTTTCTTTAACTCTAATACATTACTCACTGTTATTTTAAATGCAAATTTTGAAGTTAAAATATTATTTTCAGTCCTCATTGGAGAATTTTATATCCAGTCATTCAAAATTCAGATAGTTTCTATGTTCCCATTGCTTGCATTAGAAAATAATGAAGGGCATAGGAAGCATATATTGGGTATACTTTCTTATTTCTCATTGATCTGCTCTTATTTTCATATCACCTGAGAATTTGAAAAAGTATTTAATTTTATCAAATGAAGAAAGTCCCCAACACCTGGGACAGTAATTAGACAAAAGCAAATTAACCACTGTTAAATAAGTTGTAAAGTCAAACCTTTGTTCTGATATTTGGGGAAAATATTGGAGTATTTTCAGATGATAATTGGAGGGAAATTATAAATCCAATGTTCTTTCCATAGTAATACAGATTCAATTTTATGCGAAAAATTCCAATAGAAAAACACGTTTAATGTTTACTGAACGATTATAGACCCATTTTTATATTTATGTCCCTCAAAATATCAATAATAAAATATTGATATAACTTATGCTTCTCAAAACAACTTGCAACTAACAATGTTTTAAATAATCCCTTTCACTCCTTTAAATGGTCTTCTTGAAAAGAGGATTCATATAATTGTCACCTTCTACAAGTGTCTATAATGCTACCTGTGGCTTTTTAAAGAAGATGCCACATAATCTGAGGATGTATGTTCTTCATACCAAAACACTCTATTTAGACTCTGATGACCTCTTATCTTGACCTTCCCATTTTCCCCTCTCCTCTTTTCCTCTTATTCCTCTGTCTCATACTGTCTCTTTCATACTCCCTCACTCTTTCCATATTCAATCCTTTCACTTAAATGAAAATAAGGGCTCACTTCCATTATCAAAATCTATGCATCAATATTACGGTTTCTGGGACAAATACAATCATTCACATTTATTTTCATGCAGATGAAGAAGTATTGAAGGCTATGAAGATGCTCTAAATACAAAAAGCTTTCCACTGCATGAAATTTTTTTTTTTTTTTTAAGATGGAATCTCGCTCTGTCATCCAGAGTGGAGTGCAGGGGCACAATCTCGGCTGACTGCAAGCTCCGCCTCCCAGGTTCACGCCATTCTCCCGCCTCAGCCTCCCGAGTATCTGGGACTACAGGCGCCCACCACTACACCCGGCTGATTTTTTGTATTTTTAGTAGAGACGAGGTTTCACCGAGTTAGCCAGGATGGTCTCGATCTCCTGACCTCGTGATCCACCCGCCTCGGCCTCCCAAAGTGCTGGGATTACAGGCGTGAGCCACCACACCCGGCCGATATTCTTTTTTTTACTCAAATTAGAGAGCTTATTTTCCTTGATTTCCATTGATCAGTCTTCTCATTTGCTTCATGGTTTCTTCTTTTTGCTGTCATCTCCGTGGACAGTAATAGTTTTGCTTCTTATTCTCTTCTTGAGTGGGACCATCTGTTTCAAATTAATACAATCACTTGTGAAGTCTGTTTTAGTTCTGACCTTTTCCTGATCATCAGAACTGATTTTCTAATTGCTCACCAGAAGCATGAAGATGTTTCACCATCCCTTCAGCTACAACTAATCTCAAACCACTTTGTTCTCTCAAACCTTCTCACAGACATAAATCTTTTATGTGACATTACTGTATTCTAAATGACCGAGGCATAACATTTTGGGATCATAGTAGCAAAACAACATACTTAAAAGGAATGGAAGAATTCATCTAAGCCGATGGCTTTCAACTATGAGTAGTAAATACTACTAGTGTGTATGTATGTGTATATATATATGTGTGTGTGTATATATATATACAGACATACACACATAGACACACACACACACACATATATATGGCTGAGAATCAGAATCCTTTGTCCAAATATAATCTTACACAGAAGTTCTATGTATACAAGAGAAACATATTTCACTCTGATTGAAGTTGGAAAGGGAAGAAATGAGTAAAATTCTCTGCTGGTTATTTCCTTTCTCTCTGCAGTTTAGTAGCACTTGCAAATATTCCAAATTGCCATTAAAACACTATTTGGAAATCAGTTCTCCAGCTGATCCCATTGTTCTATAGATGAAAAGTTTTAAGGCCCAGCCAGACCAAAGTCATAAAGCTACTAGGAGGTAAATTGGGGCCTGGACTCTGCACTACATTAGTCTGCCTGATGTCAATCAGGCTCTTTCTTAAATTGACTTAACATTGGTCATTGACTTACTGTCCCTTTATGAGAGGTTATGAGGACTACTCAGCACCTTATCTGATTCCTATCTATCCATCCAGCTGAATAAGTGGTACCCTTCACACACAATCTGCAGAATTTTTTCTTATGCTCCCTTTCATTCATTCTGTTTCCTCAAGCTCTGCCTTGTAAATATTCCAAACCCGTGGTAAAGAGATAAGAAATCTAACATGCAAAGAGGTTAACTGACTTCTCAGATGTTGTTCCTGAGTCTCAAACCTTTTTTTGTTAGCTAAGCTTTCTGTATCTTTTTTTCTTACCTAGCCACTATTCACAAAATATTGCTTGTCCCCATTGTCCAATTGTTTTTTTCTTTTCTTTCTTTTTCTCCTCAACAGCTCTCACTCTGTCACCCAGGCAATTTTTCTAATAAGAGTGTTTTGCCTTTCTCTTTTACATTATCTCCAAATAGTTCACTGAATACTCTGTCACGACGCAAAGGTAGTCTCACTGTTTGGGAAACAGGAAAAGCTGTCTTTGTCAGATTGATTGTTAAGCCTTAAGAATGTCTTTTGAGAGCCGGGCGCAGTGGCTCAAGCCTGTAATCCCAGCACTTTGGGAGGCCGAGACGGGCGGATCACGAGGTCAGGAGATCGAGACCATCCTGGCTAACACAGTGAAACCCCGTCTCTACTAAAAAATATACAAAAAACTAGCCGGGCGAGGTGGCGGGCTCCTGTAGTCCCAGCTACTCGGGAGGCTGAGGCAGGAGAATGAAGTAAACCCGGGAGGCGGAGCTTGCAGTGAGCCGAGATCCGGCCACTGCACTCTAGCCTGGGTGACAGAGCGAGACTCCGCCTCAAAAAAAAAAAATATAAAAATAATGTCTTTTGAAACTCTCTTTTATTTCTCCACCATCATTTCTCTAATTGTCTCTTTTCTGAACTCTGAAGATTCACCAACTGAATAGGCCCCCAAAGCACGAATCAGATCATATTGCTGCCCTGATAAATACTTTGGTCATTCTTGATTGTGTGAATGTGAGCTAGTAAGATCTAACAAGATTCATTTCCTTCTAAGTTCTAGTGCCTTATTCTTAATCCAGCTCAGATGCTACCTGCTCTATGGAACTCTTGCTGACCAGATTCAATAACATTATTCTGTGTGCTCCCGTATAATTTAATAGTTTATTAAAGCAAGTGCTAGATTATATCTGTTAATAAGATTTTGCCTCAATCTTACAAAATTTATTAATGTTTGTATAGAAAAGTAACAGTTATATGTGAGTTTAATTTTTTTACTAAGCCCATGAGGTTCAGCTTTGTAATTATTTTCTTTCTGAATTAATAGGTATCAAAAGTGTAGGTTTGCGGTCAATGCATTATAGCCTGTGGGCAAAATATGGCTACCACCTGTTTTTGTAAATAAAGTATTATTAGAACACAGCTGTGCCCATTCATTTATTGCCTATGGCAGCTTGCCCATTATCATAGCAGAGTGGAATAGTTGTGATGGAAACCATATGGCCTGAAAAGCTGAAAATATTTACTATCCAGCCCTTTACAAAATGTTTGCCAGCCTCTGATGTCCATCATTAATTCAGAGGTCATGGATTGTACTTCACAATTTTGGATTCAAGGAAAGAAATTGTTTCTCTGTTCAGTAACTCAGATGCTAATTACATAACTTTTGATTTCAGGGTAGCTTCCTCTGATCAAAGGTTTATCAGGGTATTTTATGTGATAATCTTAGGACTTCTACTTACATAAAATAACCTATTCCTTACTATAGCCATTCTATAGAACTTCAGTTTTAATCAGCAGAATTTCATGAGTTTCTATTTCTCCTTAACTGGGAAAAGGACAAGGAAGCAAATCCAATTAAGCGGACTTAGTAATTTTTTTCTGTTGCCCTCCTGCCTGTTTACTAACTATTCTTCTTTCTTGTGTACTGTAGTCCTGTCCTGTGTTATCAACAACTGTCATTTTGCAGATGTGAATACTTGTACAGACACTGGTTAAATAAAATAATTATAGTAACTAGATGGGTGGCAGCAAATTAAAATTTTGAACAGATTTTCTCAGTTGGTCACCACTATGCACCTATGCCTATGCTTCAGCTTCTTGTTTAAACTTCTAAATTTGGATCCACTTTCTGCCTATAAAATGTCCATGTGCTCTAACAAGGTAGAAAAAAAATCATCAGAATGTGTATTGAGTCTTCTGCTATATTTGTCCACTAGATGTCTCATCATGGGAATTCCACAGATCAGCAGTTTCACTGTTTAGGTTTTCAAGGCATGATGCAGATGCTTCTGAGTTTACTATAAACCTACAAGTTTGTCAAGTCATACGAAGAAATAAATGCAAGCTAATGAGCATCCAAGGACTCTACCATGGAATAATACTGTAAGAAGCAATGAGATATTTTGCAACAATGCCTCTGAAAATTAAGTCTACTACTGTATAACAATTACTTTTTTGCAAATGTGTGACAATCAAGTGACAATAATTAAGAATTTAACTTTCATCAAAATTTTAGGCTAAAATTCACATGCATTTTTCAGAAAATATGTGAAGTTTTTTTTTAATTTTGTAAAATCGAATTATAGCCATTAAAGTTTCAGTATATTTAAATTTTAATTGAAACATTTATAACAATTTCAAGTTACCTACAGTCTAGCCAGATAAAACATAGTCTCAATAATAAAAAAACTATAAAGTTGTGATAAACCAATATAATTTGCTTATATTCCTATCAGTGAATATCAGTCCTACAGTAAAAACAATAATTATCACTTTAATATTCTTGAGACTTTCTTCATCCTATATATTCTGCCAAATATATCCTTCTTCCACTGTGTCACTGTCACAATGCTACTTTTGTCAACATTTATCTCAAATGTCATTTCTCTGTGAAAGTTTCTTATATTCACATGAACAAAAAATTCACAATTTCTACAGAAGTCCGAACAAGCTTTAAGCACAGTATGCAACCACTACATATTGCCTAGTTTCTATGTAATCTGTCTTGACGATTTAGATTTTAAGCTCCTTAAGGGCAAGGCCCATTTGTACTATCACCATATAACACAGAGTGTGTATGCAGCAGTAATACACGAAAGAAATCTAAGGGAAACATTCATTTTAAATAAAAAAAAAATACTCCCAATGAAACAATTTGCAAGTTTAAAGAATCAGGAGGAAAAAGGTATCTAATATTCAATTAATGTGAAAGACAACCTATAATCATATATATCATAGTTTTCATCACTCAATCAAATTCAAACTCCAAAATACATGAGGCCTCTCTTCTCTCTTCTTTCCTTTTCTTTCTCTCCCCTCCCTTCTTCTCTCCTCTCCAATTTGCCTTGCCTTGCCTTGCCCTGCCATACCTTGCCTTGCCCTGCCATACCTTGCCCTGCCCTGCCTTGCCTTGCTTTGCTTTTATGAGACAGAGACAGAGTCTTGGTCTGTCAACCAGGCTGAAGTGAAGTGGTGCCATGGTAGCCCACTGCAGCCTCAAACTTCTGACCTCAAGAAGTCCTCCTGAGTCAGCCTCCCACAGTGCTGGAATTACAGGTGTGAGCCACCATGCCTGACCCTAAACTGTCTTTGAAAATCAAATCACTGTGTTTTAAGAATATGAATAATTCTGTAAATTAGGATTTACTTCCCTGAAATATTTTGTATTTCAATTTTAAAAGTCATCAAAAACATGTTGAAATGTGGCTCTGTCATTTAAGAAAAATGATTTTCTGTCTTAGGTAAAAATGCCTTGTCGTACCTCAGCCTCTACTTTAAAAATATCATTATATGTCTCTTAAAACATAGTAACACTCAAATTGAATGATGAAGAATTAAAGAGAGAGGAAAAAGAAACAACACAGTAACAATTGAAATTCGATGTAAGATTTTATATGAAAAACAAAAAGCTCAGAAATGTTCAAAATGTTTTAAAATGTCACCCCAAAATGCCTTATATTTAACATAAAGAAATGCTTAGCACACAGGTAAGCTACTGACCGTTTGGTCAATGCTCGATTTCCTATAATAGAAATACTAGCAAAACCAAGAATCTAACACATCACCACATATATATTTATGTCTTACATCATTGTTTCCTTTTCTTTGACTCACTCACCCCATTTGTGCGAATTTCCTCAGTATCCTCCAGGGTTCATAAAATTGATATAATCCAAGATTTCCTTTCATGCTATAGCTTATTCATTTTCACTGTTCAAACTATATCCTAGAATACATCTATTTTCATATTAAAGCACTTCAGTCCTCAATAGTATTGGGATAAAAATCATTTTCATGATGTCAGTTGAATCATACAATCTCAGATTTATAGAACTTTATACTGCATTCTAGTATTCCACTCTATTGTAAGCAAATTGGAACATCAAAAGTCAGTTTTGGCTTGAAGACAGAATATGTAATGGTCTTCAGTAACTCATTCTTTAGGTTAGGCATCATCTTTTCTAGGCCTTCTATCACAATACAATCTCCTGGTCCATCTAGACTCAAGAGTCTGCCATTTGTGTAGCCACACTAAGAAGAGCCCCAAATTTGCCTTAATGCTCTAATGTTGCCACAGTGAATTTATTAATTTTTGAACAAGGGGCAGGCATTTTTATTTTCACTGGACACCACTAATTGAGAAGCTGCTCCTGTCTTTGGGAGTGATAAAACATTAAGTCACTATAAATTTATCTATCAAATAACTTTAAGTCGGTAAGGAATTAAAACAAGGGTAGTAAGTGGAACAGTAAATGTCTATATTACAGAGACAATGGGAGGAAGGAAAACCTAAAATGAAAGGCGTATGTATAAATTAGTCATTTTCTTAGTTAATAATTATCTATTTAGTACCTTCTATGTGCCATGTATTGTTTCGGCTATTGAGATTATAGCAATGATTGATGCAGACAAAATCTCAGACTTCGTGGAGCTTCCACTCTATGGAGAAACCACATCTATCTATAGTAAGTGGGGGCTTTCCAGGGGCAGTGTTTTGGAAGAAGACAATATATTTCTTTTATCTCCAATAGTGCTACCTTTGGTAGCCAGGAAAATTAATGATAGTTAAGAAAATTTAATGATTACAACCAATCTCTTATTACTAATCTTGAATTTTCTTTAAAGGATTGTTGGACATTTCACAAATCAATGTTGGTCATCTTTACTATTTTGTCCCATATAACACATAGTTTCAAACAGGCCATATAACTAGTATATTTAAAAATAAATGTTAGGGCTCGTTTTGTGAGCCCTATATATAATGCTGCTTTCTTCTCTCCATTCTGTGCTCCATCTTTTGTCTAAGTTTAATGGTATATAAACTGTGCTCCCATCAAAGGAGTTCTTTTAGATAAAAGCATTGATTCTTTGGATCTGAGCTTTGTGTCACTGGTTCTGCAAAGGAAACAAGAAAAAAACAAAACAAAACAAAACAAAAAAAACCCAGCAAAACCCAACCAAACAAAGCAATGGTTTTGATTAGGTCTAGAACATTTCTGGAAACTATCCCTCAGAAAATGAGGACAAATTATCCTGGATCTACAAAATTGCTCTTACTCTCTTACAGGAAATATCATATTGGAATGTCATATAGTACAGTGTACAGTGTCACCTAGCACACTGAGGTGAAGAATCAATGGATATTTGTTGATTGAATGAATACCTAAACAAATAATAACTGACCATGTGTATCAACAGTTTTCCCTCAGAGATCCTAAAAGAATCCCTCTCTTAGTGCTAGCACCAATGTTTAAATGTCAGTTAGATTAAAAAAAAAAAAAAAAGTTTTTTTTTTGTCTCTAGCTTTTTTTTTAAGCTAGAAAAGAAATAATGTCCAAACACAAGTAATTTTCATCACCCTAATTTCCTTTTGTTTTAGTTATAGATGAAAAAAATTAAATATCTTTTAGGAACAAAGCACAATTGTACAAAGTTTGCACACTTTTGTCAGCCTGAATCATAAGCTTCTATTCTTAAGAAGTAAAATCAGTCCAGTGTGCACTGCAATTTGGAACCATGAGAAGGCACAAAATTATAGGTGACTACTTCAATGTACAAGATACAAAATGCTGCCTGATCATGTGTCTACTACATTTGTCTCTATGTTTTCAACACATATTATTTATCTTGAATGATGTAAAAATCTTCCATTAAAATTCAATTTGGTAACAAGTTGGCAAAACAAATACAGCTACTTTGGAACTCTGGATGCGCGCTGATTGTGCCTCACAGAATCACAGGGCTTTAAAGCATCTGAGAACCCTCCTCCAACAAATCCCTGTAATTTTCCTTGTCAGCAGATGTACATTTAATCAAGAAAAAACTAATAACATGCTTTCGTTTTTAACTTTAAAAGAAAGAATTTCACTCCAATATATTTTCGTACTTAACTATTTTCATTATGAACAGATTTCACCATATGATTCTGCAAAAAAAAATCACATCTGACTACAACTTTAACATATCAATTTTTGTTACTGTAGGGTACATTTCTTACATATTTTGCATCTGAACAGTCTTAAATTATCTCAGTATTTTCCTCTTAGCACTATGTATTTATGCTTTCTTTAAAATGTCTGAAAATTGTCTTAACTCTAGACACTTGCTGTTTAACTTTATTAATATAATTTTAGATTCTGCAGAGTATTTTGATGAAATGCTAGTATTATTAGAAGCCTATATCTATCTTAGTCAATGCTATTAATTTTATTTGGAAAATTTCTGTAAAATCTCATGTAAATCCAAATCAAAACAGATGAAAACGGTATTTCAGAACCTAATATTCATTGAGCATTCAGAACATTATAATTTTGTTTTTAGGAAATGTAAAAGGGAAAAAATATTTTTAACTAAAAACTACTTGATCTGCTAAACTTCAATTATTCTAAATGTGAACATCTTTTACATCATAAATATATGCCTCTTACCTGTGCTGCTGGATATATTAACATCGATACTGATATCAGATATTCCTCCTCCCTTCAGAGATGCTACACATGTGTACGTCCCAAAATCCGTGAATTTTAAATCAATGATGTCCAAGTTTGTTGTTCCTGGAGAGACATCAGGATCAGTCTGTGTAATGACCATCCGCTCAGAACTTCTTAATGGACGACCATTTTTAAACCAACTAAATGTTAGCTCCTCAGAAGGAACAGCTTCTACTTGGCAAGATATTTTCACCTCACGGCCAATCTGGATGTTGTCATCTTTGTGATAAGGATCTGGTGTGATCCAAAATCGTCCTTTTTTTAATGCTACAACATAAAAATTCCATAAGGGGTTAGTGTTACTTTCATAATTTTAAGGATTCATTCACTCTAGATAATCATCTCTGAGTTGAAATAAAGTAAAACCAAACTTGGTTATAGCCAAGTAGTGTGCATATCAGTAAACCTCATTTAGGTAATCCAGAAATAATCTTAAAAAATCTAAGTCAATTAAAGACTGTGAACACTGATTTTTATAAATTTGGTAATATTTTCCAGTGATATCAAAAGTAATGCCTTAGGTCTATGTGCAATTATACTTAAATATTGACATTTAATTTTGAACAAATGACAGATTCTATATAGTCATAGGGTATTAAAATTAAAAGTAAGAATATGGGTCTCATTTAACCTAATTATTTCCCTATGTAATTACTTAATTATCATATAATTTTCCAAACAACTCAAATATTACACAAAGGACATATGAACATTCTCCTAAGTTGTATCTACATGTTGACCAACACTAGTTTGGTAACATTTGCGTCCATTCACATTCATGAAACATTTTCATATATTGAAATAATCTGAACTGGGAAAAAAAAAAAAAAAACCTGGGGCAAAAAGCATTTTCGAAACATTTTCTATGAACTTTTCTATTCTACTATACATAGATGTTTCCAGTTAAAACTGTTTGTTGGCTCTCTAATGCAGATGACCAAAAGAACCTCTCCACAGATAGCTTAGAAAACAGGTTTGTATGCTAACAGAAGTGTTTTCTAGGTCTAAATGCAGTGCTGTTTTCACAGGAGATCAGTAGTAATGACTACCAGAAGGCTGCCAAGGAAGCATCTATAGGCTTTCTATTAAGGGCCTGAACGTTGAATGATACTACAGTACTCAATATGGAAAAGCATTTTCTCTCTATTGTGATAGTGATTCTCTAATGCACACATTTTTCTTTTTTTTCATCATCTTCCCCATTTCCCTCTCCTTTAACATGACTATCCACATATGACAAAATGTAGCATAAACAGTGAAACACAATTATCAGGATAAAATATTGGTCATTCACTTTTACCATGAATCCCAAATATGTAATGATATTGTCAAAAACGCCATGAGTTTAGTGGACCTGCAGACACTAGAAGGCTACTAACAGCATTCTGGATAGCCCCTCTTTAGTCTAACCACATTTTTGTCAGTTAATCTAATAAAAACCAGTGAGAACTATGAAAATCTATAAAATCATGCAGAATGAACTAGAGATGAATATACTAAATGTGAGAAACTTTTCTAGGTTTTAAAACTCTTTAGCCTCAAATATTTTCATGTGCTTTCTTGTTGGCATCTTAATAAGAAGATATAAATAGATATCAAAAACAATGTTTGTATCTTTCTTTTTCATTTATTTGAAGGGCTCCTCCTCAAGACTAGCCACTAGGCTGGGTTCTGACTACAGGACATGAACAAAATAGACATAACCATGGCCCTCATGTACTGCAGCTTGCAGATTCATAGATTAGAGGCCAACTTATTCACACAACACTTATGATACTTATATCTAGAGAAACCACAGACATATATAGCGATGAAATGCTTTATATGCCTGAAGAAGTTTCAATCTCAGAGGACAGTCTCTCTAAATTATTGTTTAGAAAATGCACTAAGCTTTAATCTTAATGAAAACATGAGAAGACAAATACTTAAATCACATTCTCATACTGTCATTTGTTACATTTTTTCATAATAAAACGCAACTTATGAATCTTATTTACCCCTAACCATATCTTTATCAGTAAGTTGCTCTAGGGTGAAATTAGGATACATTTTGGTATTCTGTTACCTAGAACCATATATTTATATTTTCACAGGCACTGAAGTATGACTTTGCATTGTATTAGGGAAGGGAAATGTGATGAAAACGTCCATATCTGGCTGCTATATTTGGTATATAATAATTGTGCTCATACAATGCCAATGTAATGGAAGTTTTACAGTACAAAGCAAATTATATGAGTAAAAACATATTTTCTTTTAAAAACAGATGTAAAATTTAATATGTCAGGAGCATTTACTTTTATTAACACCGTAACACTTAAAGGAGAGTTTCCTTTCATTTGCTAAGAATTTTCTTTATCCTATTTTTAAAGAGAAATTTTAAAGTCATAATTTTGAAAGTTTTACTATTGCATATATTAATTTATTAATAACCATATGATTAATATAAGGGTTCATATGGGATACCTTTTAGAATAGTTTTCACTACAAAGATATATGTTGGTTGCGTATGTAAACACACACAAAACTGAGATGTTTAAGTGGTTGTCATTTATTTGCTATGCAGCTATTGTTTTCTAGTTCTGTGCTCTGCATAGTGACATATTAAAGTGACATTGAGAGAACTGCAAACTTATCAAATTAGATTTAATATACTAAACAACTCAAAAAACACTGATAAAAATATGAAATCAATATCTGTATTATGTGTTATAGAATATAACAACTTTAAAACCCAAAGTGAAAATATTAGAGATTACAAACCCATAATCAATTAATACCTAAGATCATATATAATATACAATTATACAAATTAATAAAAAGCAATATAATCAAGCATGCTTTTAAGAATGAACTCACAGCAAAAAACACTGGTTAATCTTAGTATCAGATAATTCTATGATTTGGCCTAAGTCAATTGTACTAGTCTTCCAAATGACACAGAATCTAAAGTGAAAAAGAGAAAAAAGTCTGCTAAGTGAGTTCAAGTTGAGAAATATCAGAATAACTAACATAGATTATTTAATAGAGAGTCATTTCTCTGTTTATGTTGTCCCTCTAACAAAATAACGTAACTGATTTTGCATACAAAAAAGAAATGTTCAGATAAAAGATGTGCGTGTGTACTTATATATAGTAACAGAGGACAGAGAAATTTTGTTTTCTTACTAAGCTCAGAAAACTAAGAGCATAGCTTTGTAAACTAGGTCTGGGTACATTGAGAACTTGCAACTTAATTCCAGTTTTTCATGTCTATGTAGTCCAAGATGGGCAATCTCATTTTTATGGATCAAGCACATCATTTATAAAAATAGAAGGTGATAGAGTTAGGCTCCCTTAGAGACACATTGTGAGAAATAGCTTATTAACAATTGCGCCTGAGTTTTGAAAATATAGAGTGTTTAATGTAGTTAATCAACTGGGCAGCAGGTTCCTTCGTTTATAATTAAACACTCTCTTTTTCAGTGAACAATTTATAGTAGTTCACGTAATGTTAAAGTCATTTCCTGCTACCAGTTAAGATTTCAAACTTTTAAAATCAATCTGTGATTAGTACTGGAGTATAACAGAGGTCCAATAGACTTAACGAGACTCTATAGAACTAAAGAAATTCTATGGAAAAAGGATCAGAGAAATCCCTTTCCCCAGATGCAATTTCTCAGTCTGAATATTGAAAATCCCCCAACACCAGCCTGAGAGAACATTAGATTTGGCTTAATGTATCATAAATCGTGATGGATGAACCTTAAAAGGTACTTGTTTAGTCTGGCAGTGCATGTAAAAGATTGGCATCAAGTTGAACCTCTGTTCTGGATAATCAGTTTGGAAACACTGCAATGTAACTATAGCCTCCCTTTTTTTAATATTGTGAATTGAATGCAGGCTTGGCCTACATTCATTTTTTAGCAGTTTACTTGCAAGGACATTCTAATTGCACTTACTGAAATCCTTCTTCTTCAGGCTATACAGATGTGCTCTGTAAATGGAGTGAAACCCATGTACTGAAACAGAGGCTAAATTTGGGTAGGGTTTATTGCTGACCTACCCGAGAAATAAGAGTCCATGCCTGTGAATGTGAATGCCAATGGTTCAATGGAAGACTTCAGTTATGTAAAACTAGATTACATCTTGAACTTATGCTTGAAAGAGGGAACACTGCCTTCAGAGAAGTCTAGGCTTGTGGCTTCCACAAAGAGGAGGCTGAGAGATTGTATCTTGACTGTAGTTATAGATTTAAAATTACAACGTACACTGTTTTGTTGGTCAAATGTTCCATGAAGTATGCAATACATAGTCATTCAATAATAAACTAAAATTTATTGACAGAACAAAAAAAGACAACAGTCTTATACTTTAATGTGAAAAACGTCTCTTTGGAGATAATAAATATGAGGTGTCAGCTTTTAAGCTTCTGTTAAGTATCTATTTCAGAAGAATGATAAGATACAGAGTGACCACTGATCACCATTTCAGGTTGATAAATTGCTGAAAAGAGTGTCTTAATCGATTATGTTTTATAATCAGGTTGTAGGATTCTGGACAACCTGAAGAACTGACAAAACCTTGTTGAGATCTGGATATAGAAACGATTAATAGTGTAATCAGATAAATAAAAATCAATTTCCTATTTATTTATTCTTTGTTGAAGAAAATAAAAATATCTATGTGTGAAAGATGAAGTATTTTCCTGACCCACCGAATGCCAATTAAATAAGCAGTTGGAAATAGGTTACATCAGCAAAGCAACTTAAAAGATAGTAAATGATAGTACGTATAATCTGTCCTACTATACCTAGCAATCTATCTTTCTCCTCAATAGGACTATGAACACCTGGGGTTGGAGTGGGTACACCTTACTCTTCTTCATTGCCCCCAAATCCCGAATATGGTGCTTTGTTACAGTTGGTACTCAATACACTTTATTGAATTTAATTATAATTGACATTTCAAAGCATTAACTTTATAGATGCCAACAGTATGATAAGTTCCTGTTAATTTTGATTTTGTGTTGCAGTCATGTGTTCTGAGATGCATCTGGGGAAATAGAATAGGAAAAAGAACAGATTTGATGTCCTCAAGCATTCAGTGATTTTGTTGTGGGAACATAATAACACTTGATGAACAAACAGCATCAACATGGGAATATATGTGAGGAAGAGAATTCTGTACACAACACAAGAAACCTCATTCTAGCACATCCACTGACTAGTTAGCTATGTGTATGGGAATCAACTATCAAACAACTCTCTTTGTAAAGGAGGATTTCATCCAAAAGGGCTTGTTTACATGCTTCAGATAATAATCATTTCTGAGCAAATATGGATAATTACTCAACTGATAATCAGTTGATAATCTGAGGAAAGATGGAAGAAGGAAAAAAACTGACATCTAAGCAGATTTACATTGTCTGAAATAGTATTTGCCAAAATCTGTTTCAGAAAAACGTTAATAGAGGTTACATTAAAACAAAGTGTAGGCCAGGTGTGGTGGCTCATGCCTGCAATTTGGGAGGCCGAGGTGGGCAGAGCACCTGAGGTCAGGAGTTCAAGACCAGTCTGTCCAACACAGTGAAACCCCGTCTCTACTAAAAAATACAAAAAATTAGCCCGGTATGGTGACGGGCACCTGTAATCCCAGCTACTTGGGAGGCTGAGGCAGGAGAATCTCTTGAACGCAGGAGCTGGAGGTTGCAGTGAGCCGCGATCACACCACTGTACTCCAGCCTGGGTGACAACAGCAAAACTCCATTTCACACAAACAAACAAACAAACAAAAAACCAAAGTGTAACGAAGTTTGGAGATTTACTATATGAATAAAAGTTTGCATTTTTCCCAAACTTTTCAGCGCTTTGAACATGCTAACATGCACACTGTCACATTACTAGAGAGGCGATTGCATCTACCAAGGGACCCTTTATTTATAGAACATCTCTTTGAGGACTAGCATCCCAGAGAATAAAGTTTGGGAAACAATGGCCTAAGAAAATCTATCAGTCAAAGAGAATCAGTGAAAAGACACTAAAATTAGATTGCATTCTTAATATTGTAGGCATTTCCCTTATGAACATCATGAAATACTCAACAAGGTGTGACTCTCTAGTGAAAATAATATTTATTATTTAAAAAGCTAAAGGGTTTGGGAATGATCTTAATTTTTTAAGTTAATAAGTAATGGTACATTGAAGTTATAAAAATATATTTCAGAGTCACCTACACTAAGGTGATAATAAATAAACTCACCTACACTAAGGGCCGCATGCCTCTTTCTTTCCAACCAACAATTTAGAAAACAAAATTAACTTATCAATTTGTTCCTGTCTCTGAAATGTACATTTTGCAATATGCAAACAGTATTAAAAAGAAGTTAAATGCATCAGCTTTTGCACAACTCCAAGCACTGGTGTCACCAAGACTTAATCTTTCTCATTTGCTTGAAGAAATAATAATTTGAATTAATTTATTTATATCTTATGTTATTATAAAAAGTATATGCAGTGTTAGTCTTAAAAGTGTTAAAGCTTCTAGAAAATGCATATGAGCAGGAAGGTCTTTTAAATTTTTTTTCTCTGATAAGCTATTAAGTATTCTTATATTCACTTTTCTGTATCTAACAACTCCAATTGCCAATCTAGTCTGAATGGAAGTTCATTAATAATGCAAGAACAAAAATACATTACACCCTTTCCTAAAAGTGGTTTAACATAGCACCCCGATCATCAAAATGTAGAATCAGATGAAGACATGAAGTTGGGGTTCTATTTAATTATAAAGTTTCAAGGCTTTATTTATTTTGTGAATTTACTCAAAGTTAATTAGTACAGTTAATCATTTAAATTGTTTAAGCATAGTATGGTTGAATTGAAAATGTTTTTTGAATGTCCTTTCTCAAAAGAACATCAGCAGGTAAGCATTTTGGGTAAGAATTAAAGAAAGAAAGGACGTTTTGGGCAGGCACAAATTATGCTTTTTGGGGTAAATTCTTAAGAAGGGGGAAAAGTGAACTAAAATAATAATAACATTATTATCATTATTATTTTGCCATTCCTAGCCCTATTTTGCCATTTTAGCCCTATTTTAAGTAGGAAAAAATATATATATTGCTGATAAATTACCAAAATGTCTATACTGGTGTCATAAATAAAAATCTTTTACATGTGGCTACCATGTATATGGTATTTGAATTAGCATGATACCTTAGCACCAGTTATTTGAATAGAAGATTATCACTTTGCTGGTCCTATAATGTTAAAAATTAGTGGGTATTTTGAGCTCACCTTTTCTATGAAATTTAATAATACTTTTTCACTATGAGAAATGAGAATGTGTTCAGGTATATTATATTTTTTTTATTAGTTGCTAAAGACCTAGGACTAGAAACAGCCATCAGATGAATGGCAGCTGAGAAAGATTGGTACAAAATATAATTCATTTGAAATCCTTTTGAAAATAGTACATCCTTAATATTTATGAAACTGATCATGTAGTAGTGAAAATTAGATGAGATAATGAGACTAATTTAATCTAAAATCTTTCATTACCTTTCTTGAGCTTTTTCATTTTCTGTCTCATAAGCAGTGCTCTTTCCCTTTCCAAAGTGATTCTGCCCCTCTGCCAGCCTTTCTCATGGTACCCTGAGGCCCTACATTCAGTTGGCCACTTCTTTTGAAATATCAATATTTCCTTTTCCATACTCTATTCCCTCAGACTGGAAACTTGTTTAGGTCACATCTAAACTTAAAACAGTTCTCTTAACCCCAATAATCCCTCAAACCATTTGTGGCATATTGCTTGATAAAATGGTGACATACCAGTTGCACTCACTCACTAGGATACCTTATGTGCTGGGTTTCACTGGCGCTACTCTGGCAGTGAGGGCTCAAAGATTAGCAATGATCTCCTAATCAATTAATCCAATATTTTCTAGTTCCCAGTCACGTTTGTATTATTCACACTTTCCACTTCTTGTCACTTTACATTATTGGCTCTTCTTTCTGGAACACCTCTTTTATACTGGCCTCTATAACTGGTAGGATATAACATTTAAGAAAATAAATTAATGGAACGTTCTAATTCACATCACAATTGTCATGAGAGTCTCCCTTGCTCATTTGAGTTCTGTCATTCGAACAGTTCATTTCAGTTTTATCACTTGAACAGTTCTAACATTAGAAAATAAATTAGTGAACTGTTCTCATTCACATCACAATTGTCACGACATTCTCCCAGTTCTATCATTTGAACAGCAGTTGTAAAGTCAGGCTTGTTGAGAAAGGTAGGATTTTTCTAAATTATTTTGCCATAATTGGAAGCCATGGAGTTTTTCCTTGATGTTCTCTCTTTCCTTTTGCTGCCCATGTTAGAACATGAGATAGTTTTTTATTTGTTTTGTTTCTTGAGCTGTAGAATATTGCAATCAGATTTGTGCATATTTCAATTTAAAAGAAAAATGTGTTAAAATCATTTTAATACATGTTTTCATTTTAACACTACAAAGCAAATAAAATAACTTAGATATATTGAATGACTAAATGAGAAATATCTTTAATTACTAAGAATTTATATAAATTATCTTAATTACCTTATCTGATAAGAAGATGAAAAGTGAATACTATTGACCTGGTCCATCTAAACATTCCCCTTATTTTAACTAAACTTTAGATAGATTAATTTCTTTTTCTTTTTTTTGGGAGGGGTGGGGTGGGGTTATCCATCCCTTCAAGTATTTATCCTTTGTGTTACAATTCAATTATACTCTTTGTTATTTTTAAATGTACAATTAAATAATTATAATTGACTGTAGTCCTCCTGTTGTGTTATCAAATACTAGGTCATATTCATTCTTTCTAACTATTTTTTTATACCCATTAACCATGCTCATCTTCCTCCACCCAATCCCTGCCACCACCCCTCTCCTTCCCAGGCTCCAGTAATCATCCTTCTCTTCTGTTACATAGATTTATTTTTTACTATAGGCCCCTGGTCCTCATTTTCACAGAGCATTTACGCTAGAAAACTTGAAAATTTAGAGAAATTGTAAATTCTTCCTCTGCTCCATCGAGTTGTAAATAATCTGAAACTCAAAAATGTTTTTTCTCAAGTATCTGGGAGCCACCCCTTTGAAATACAATCATCATCTTTGAAGTCTCTGAGACATCGCCCCTGTCTCCCATTCTCTGAGGAAGGTAAGAGCTTAACTTTGAAATGTGAAGAGACAAATAGCAAAGACAGATGTCTTAATCACATTGACCAACCTCTCCCATAAAGTCTTTCAGTACTTTTTTTTTTTTTTTTCCCCACATAGTCTTGTTCTGTCATCCACGCTGGAGTGCAGTGGTGTGATCTCGGCTCACTGCAACCTCCGCCTCCTGGGTTCAAGTGATTCTCCTGCCTCAGCTTCCTGAGTAGCTGAGACTACAGGCGTATGCCACCAAGCCTAGCTAATTTTTGTATTTTTTTGGTAGAGATTGGGTTTCACCATGTTGGCCAGGCTAATCTCAAACTCCTGACCTCAAGTGATCCACCTGCCTTGGCCTCCCAAAGTGCTGGGATTACAGGTGTGAACCACCGCACCCAGCCTATTCCAGTACTTTCTATTAGTTCACCCAGGATTTAAAAATCCTCCTGCTTTTATTTCACCTGAGTTGAGTTAAATATCTCTCCCCCATTGGAATGGTTTTAAATATTCCTTGTTATTTTTAACAAGCGTCCAGTGTAATTTTTCTTTTACAACATTAAATTTAATCATGTGCATTTTTAAAATAGATGAAAATAGGATCAGTCTAGGAAATTTGTTGGTGCAAAATTTCAAATGTCAAAGAAATACTTATGGTTACAACACACACACACACACACACACACACACACATACACCGCCCCCCCCCCCAGTATGTTGCTCAAAGATGGAATGTCATATAAGTACAAGAGTATTTGAGAGTTAAAGCCATTAATTTAATCCCTTTATAAAGCTATCTTCTCCAATGTGGTAAGCTCTATTTAATCTTTAATGCCCTGCAGGTATAGAGTTTCTGATAATAAACCACAAAACAAAGATCTGAGTGTGTTGGTTAATTAAAAGATGGCAGGACTGCAGAGGCATGAAGAGACTCAAAACTAAATAAATTTAATATGTTATATGTATTATAAATAGAAATGTATAACCTTTCCTTTTTGAAGAAGTATACCCTACCTTTCTTTAGATGTGTTTAAAGTATATTTTTAAAATATACACTATAGTGTGTGTGGATTTTTTTTTTCTCTTTTTAATGAGAAAATTCTATCAAATAAGCAAATAAGATAGGTCAAAATGATGGTAGTATAGACATACTTTTCCATTCTGTACAATTGTTAGTTGAGCCACAAATTGGCTTTACTCTTTGCAGGAAGAAAGGCAAAGAGGGAAATACTAATTTCACAATTCACAGTATCTGGGACTTAAAAATACTCTAATTCCTCAAATAAACAACAAACAAAAATTACTATTCCTGTTTCAGAGATCTGAATTGAATTTATTTTCTGCACCTGCATAAAGGAGACATGCAACAAGTAGCATTTTTACCCACTTCTTTATAGTAATCATAACAATGAAATTCACAATCCTAGTTGTCAGTCTATACCTCAAGGTGAGCTAACTACTGTAACTTTATACAGGAATCAAACGAGAATGTTATCACTGTATAGTTGTTCAGGCTCAATTTAAGGAAAACTCCAAAGACATTGTCTGGGTAAATATTAAACAAGAGTGAATACAAGTTTATGTTCTATGAAAATGACCTAGGGAGGTTGTTCGTTGTTGTTTGGGAGGTGGTTTTGCAGATATTAAATGTTACAGATACATGAAAATATATTTATTAATAGTTAACTGATAAGAAATAAGAGTCACATAATCTCAGAAAGGAGAAAAGACAAACTAGGACCTAGACGCTGTAGTGAGGTAGATAGAAGAATACATGTGGAGGGAGACATTATAGAAAGCTTATATTGTACCTATACACAGTAAAAATACAATTTTTTCAGTGCAAAAACTGTGAGCACCTCAAGAAAATATTTTGCATTCAATTGTTTGCATTTCTTAGAGACTTGTTGGACATAAGCCAGTCTAACGTTAAGACACATTTAACAGAAACAATGACTATTACGTTGGAGGAGTTGATCTAAACTCATTCTTAAAGAAAAATGAGTTGATGGTAAGACCAGTAATCCACTAAAGTTATCTCTACTTTTTGAAAGTAAAACTATGATAGCGATAGTTTGAAATATTGGTTCTCCAAGTATGGACCCTAGTCCAATAGCAGCAGCATCACCTGAGAATTTGTTAGAAAGGCAAGTTCTGGATGACACCCTGGACCCAATCCTCAGTTTTGGGGATTGAGTCCAGCCATCTGCATTTTAACAACCCCTCTGAGTGATTCTGATGTACTTTCAGGTTTGAGAACCTCTGTTATTGAAAATATTTATGCTACCATTCTTTAGAAATACAGAGAGAAGGCAGGTCATCAGCTTACCCAGAAGGATTATTGAGATATTAAAGCACAAACTAAAAAGTGCCATAGCATATCTTTTTACTTTACAGGGTCTTCAAAAGCCTGTTAATCCTAATTATAACATTTGAAATATTATTTTAAAAAAGCTCCCATAATATCTAACAAAAGAGTCTAACATGATCTCACATAGATTAACATGGAACTACTTCCTTTCCACATGGCCAAAGCTTGAGAAAAATTTCACAAAAACACTTATTTCCAGAATTCTTCAAAAGATGATAAAAATGTAGAGTGCTCAATATTAAGCACCTTAAAGTCAACCTTCTTTACCTATGAATTTCTAGCACTGAGTATCAAGAAGGTAACCAATCCTCATTAGGGAAAATCTAAATACCTGATATGGTCATAATTTAGGGGTAAGCGATTAATAGCTTATTAAGTTTTTTCATGAGTGGCAATGGTTTCTGGGAGAGTCAACATAGAAAACAGTGAAGAGCAAGTATTCTGGGGTCAGACTGCCTGGTTCTTATATGATTTCATCATTTATTGGCAGTGTAATGTACGGTTAGCTCTATAGAGACTCAATCTCCCAAATCTGTAAAATAGTAGTAATTATGAAGCACGCAATTGATCCATGAAGCCCTAGTATGCTAGTCCCAACACAGAATAACCAAACACTAGATGTGAGCTACTTTTTATTCCATATTTCTGAGCACTCACAACATGTCTATCACTATTCTTGCTGCCAAGGGTGCATAGATGAAGAGCCTAGTGGTGGGGAAAAGTATAGAAACCAAAAATTTTATAAAGACAAGGAGTGAGAGTACTTTATTATAAGACAACTCATTATTGTGAAATGGTAAGAGAAGACTTCATGTATTTGGTGGCTCCCGAGAATTCAGGTATAAAAGGAAGACGGACAGTTAAAGATGCCGAAAGGCCATTCCAGAGAGTCACAGCTTCATGGGTATTAGAATAGGAATTCTTACAGTACCAACCACTGGTTTCAGCTCAGCTTTCAATAACTCTAGACAATCTTCTCATATTCCTTCAAAATGTGTTTCTCTATGATTTCAAACATTCACTTTCATTTCCCTCCCATCTCTGAGGATGCAGGGTTAATCTTTCCAAAGCTGACCTTTTAAATTGTGCTTCTGAACTCAGATCCAGCTTTGCATTGAACATCATTCACATATCATCAATTTTCTCTTAAATTTTTTCCTCACAGTAAGGTCTTTCTCATGTATTTATAAACATGATCAGAACCTCTTCATTAATTAAAACAAAGAAACAACAACTATATAATACAGAAAGTCTTTCCTCAACTTCATCTTCTGAAGCGACTTCTTATTTACTCTCTTTACCTCTCACTCTCAAAATAGTAATATATAAACTACTCACTTTTAACCTCTTTCCATAGTTTTGATTCCCACCAGTAACAGAAGTTTTTTTTTGTTTGTTTGTTTTGTTTGTTTTGTTTTTTTTTTTTTTGAGACGTAATCTCGCTTTGTCCCCCAGGCTGGAGTGCAGTGGCTGGATCTCAGCTCACTGCAGGCTCCGCCTCCCGGGTTCCCACCATTCTCCTGCCTCAGCCTCCCGAGTAGCTGGGACTACAGGCGCCCGCCACCTCGCCCGGCTAATTTTTTGTATTTTTAGTAGAGACAGGATTTCACCGTGTTAGCCAGGAACATCTCCATCTCCTGACCTCGTGATCCACCCACCTCGGCCTCCCGAAGTGCCGGGATTACAGGCGTAAACCACCGCGCCTGGCCCAGTAACAGAACTTTTAACAATCGCCAGGGAGAGTATGTTCTAAGGAGCGACAGCTCCGTCCAAACTCTTGCTGCATTTGCTGTATACAACCTATTCTGACCTTTTGTTTATAGCTCCCAGACTAATTAGACTGCCATTTCCTTTGTCCTGAATCTGGGCACCTCTTTTCTCCTCTCTGTCTACACTATCACTTCTTCACAGCTTGCTTTTACATCCATAGTTTCTATCTCTGCACAGGTGCCACTTAAGTAAAACCCTCTGGTCTCCACTCTCTGAGATACAGTTGCTTATTTCCCAATGCCTGTTCGATTTTTATGTGATGCAGCACTTCAGTCAATGTTCCTCAATTAAATGTCTTGTATCACTAAGGTATGTCTGATCTTTTTTTTCCTTCTCACTCTTTCCTTTATGACACATTCTCCACATAATCAAACCTTTCCCCGCCTTTTCCTTTACTGTTTTCAGTCTCCCAGAATCTGCCCTTACTGTTGGAGTCACCTTGTATGACATCTTGTCCATGCTCTCTGTCCACATTGGATCCAGTCACTGAAGCCCAGATCTAATGTCATCTTTTTTATAATGCTTTCCCCAATTCATGTAATGAGTCTGAAGAATTGCCACTATTCTTTGTCTGTAAGAAAACCCTCTTCCAGATATTTTATATTCTATGGACTCTCAAGCTTCCTGAAAACGGAAGTACTTCATATTGCTGTCTTCCTGAGCACCTTCTCTTCCACAGAAAAAACTGTCACAGCACTTAGGTTGGTGATGTGGAAGACACAACACATGTAAAGCTTTTCATCCACAAGGGACATACCTGAAGATATTATCAAGTAGTCATCAGATTGATTGTTGACACCTAATAATTAACCTGAATAAATTTGTTCAATTTTGTAAATGATCACACAACTGACAAAATTTGAATAATGGGCTATCGATGAAGTAGTATTTTGTTAAGGTAAAATTTCCACATTTTAATAACTATACTGTGGTTATACAGGAAATGCTCACTAAAGTGTCTTGTGTAAAGGGGCACTATATCTCCAAGCTACTCTCAAAGGACTCATAAAACATTTATACATGTATTTGTAAAAAGAATGATAATGTTAATAGAAAAACTCTTAACTAACAGTGAAGCTGGGTAAAGGCTATATATGAGAGTTTTTGTACTATTCTTGATATTTAAAAACAGTTTTAAGAAGGTGAGAAATTAATATTTAAAAATCAACTGGTTTTTTGTTGTTATTTATATCTACAGATACAAAATCTGTACCCTCCAGTGATAACAGTGGAGTATGTTACATTTCTAGATTATCCTCCTCCTGTTAAACTATTCTCCTCGAATTAAGCTTAACGTTTATGACCCTTTGAAAATTATCACCAATATAAAAAATTAGTATCAAATACTGATAAAAAACCAAAAGAATAACAAATAAAACTTGTAAAGAAAACTGACTTTTACTCAATAAAATATTTGTCAAGCAAATAAATTAATCCTTCTTATACAAATGGGTACAATTAGTGATGGTGCCTGATAAATACTATATGTTTTTTGTAAACTACTACTCAATATCTCACAGAAACTTGTACAACATTTTTTTAGTTTAATTAAAACAAATGAACTGTCATTCTGAAAAACATGCAGAGAAAAAAAACTGTTAATACTCTCTAATAGTAACTTTCTAGATATTTCAAAAAAAAATCAACAAAAATATAAAATGTGGAGCCATCCAATATACATCATGTGTAATATTTTTCATTAATATTCATAATTTCTTAAGATTAAGTCAAAAGGATACATTTTTCTTAACGTTTCCCACACATATGCAGCCACATATGACTCTGTGAAAGCTCAGTTAGGCCAAATGAAGATGTATAAATGGGGCTGCTGAAAGTACAATGCCATGTTCCATCACATTTTATCAGGGTACGACGTATTTCAACATATGTGTATGAGTGTGTGTGTGTGTGTGTATTACCCAATGAGCATTATTTTTTAAAAACATCTTTAATTACTCTGACTCTCCTTTTTCACTTCATATTTTATCTACATATTTGAAATCATACTATATGAACCATATACCTTTATTTGGAAGTCCACATGAAACTTGGGAACAAACCAATGAGAATTTTATAAAGCTATTATTCTGAAGATTATATCAGAATTAATTCCCTTGAATCCACTCCCTTGACCAAGACGATAGTGCAATACATTAGCTTCATATGTTTTATTTCATCGTTATTATTCATGGAAACAAAATAGAGTTGTAATTGAAATTTATCTGACCTGGAAAACATTTCCTTACGTGAACATCCTGCACATTTCTACTCATCCATTTTTTATAAGATAATCATTTCTCATTTAATAGGGCTTTGCAGCAAAGTTAAATCTTGCCCGGTTGGCAACTCATCATGAACTTGTAACAAGTTTTTGTTTGTTTGTTTGTTTGTTTGTTTTTAGTATCATTGAAAACATCACTCTAAAACCACAACTTTAAACATTAAGCAATTTGAGGCACCAGCATCATGAATTTACACTACTGAACAGCACAGTTAGGCACTGGATTCCTTTTGATTATGACAGAAACACTATTTTTTTTCCCCCTTCACTAAACGGCTACAGGCAGGCATGCATTTTTTACTTTGTGTCAGTTGCTTTTGGTTTTGGTCACTTTCTTTGCTAGTAACTATCAGCTCTTATTCCTTACAATCATCATAGGGTTAGTGCAAAAGCTTTATTCCTTTCCTAATTTGCTATACCACCTCTTTTGTGAAAGATGTATGTGAACTTTATCATATGCAACTTTATCATTGTTCTCTACCTTTTCATAGTTATATTACTGTTATTTTTTTTGTTTTCTTTTGTTGTTTTCCAATTCTTAGTAGTGTCCTTCTGGGCTCAGTATGATTGCTGTATATGTGTGATGTTATTTTGTATTTTCTACATAATGGGACTTAACCCAAGTTAGAAGCTGAAACTAATTTACTTATACCTAGCCATGTTCTAAGAACATTTTGCCAGGCGTTCATATTTATTGTTAACATAGTGCATCCTGCAGAAAAACAAAAAAACACACACACACAAAGAACCAATGACAATATCCAGTACAAAGCCAGAACTGACATTGATAAAAAAAAAAAAAAATACAATAAATTCTATATATTTTACAGTGGTAAGTCATACATTACACAATAAACAGTACAGCAACCAAAATAATAAGGAAACCATGGTCAATTACAAAACGGACAGTTTTTACAGATTAAAAAAATAGTTGTACAAGAGAAGTACAATTTCTCTTTTATGCTTCTCAGAAAAATGGTATAAGATAGAGTGATTAATAAAATCTTTGAAAACTTTCTTACAACAAACAAGAAACAATTTTGGAGGACTATTTATTTAAAAATTGCTTAGTGTAGGCTTAAAACATCAGGTCAAGAGAAATAAGCAAAAGGAATTATAACACGTGAGGGATGAGGAAATATGATATAATATGATGGGATATGTCAATTCAAGGACAGATTTTAGTTCATTGAGGCCAGTTGTTCTTAACAAAAGGTAAACATCAGACCACAATGTCTGAATTATATCCCTTATTGATTCCAAGTATGTTATTTTAGAGTAGAGACTGGATCTAGATTTTTAAGGTCTACTAAAATTCTGATTCATCCTTCAGAATGAGATCTACTGACCTAGAAGAATAATTGAAAACATATAGTACAGCCTTCTCCTCCATATATATCAATATCCTGAATTAAGGCTTTGAAAGATATTTGTAGCAATAACTGAGTTTATACTCCTCGACAAATAACTACAGGGCATCTAATCTGAAATGACAGTTAAGTACAGAATCATGTGCTTCAACAGTCAGTCAAGCTGAGACAGCCTCCCATAAAAACCACGGAGCTAAAATCTCTCACAAACTCATTAGAATGTCAATATATCAAAGAAAACATCCATATCAAATTTTTGAAATATAAATCCAATTTAAACATTAGGACAGCACAACCCACCAACCTATGTGCCTGTTTTTTCCTTCTAAAATTTGGGGGGAAATTATTAAGAAAAAACTGAGATAACTTCATTCACACATGTTTCACTGGAGAAGTAAAATAATCTTTCAAAAATAAACTCTTGGAAAGAAAATGTTGTTGACTACTAAGCACAGCAAATATATAACATTTCCATTTCTACTTTCTCTATCTATAACTATTACTGAAAAATGATCCTAACAGTCCTTCCAATCCAGGCCAGATAACACCTAGAATTTATTTGGGACATAGTTCTCTAGGAAGCTACTTACATTTGACCAGCACTTGCCTTGCCAAAAAGACCTCTCTGGGCTTATTCCTCCTACCTGAAATTTTGTATCCTTTGACCAACATCTCCCCAGTACTCTCCATGCCCCCAGTCTCTCGTAACCACCATTCTACTTTCCACTTTTGTGAGTACAACTTTTTTAGATTCCACATGTAAGTGAGATGGAAAAAAAAAAAAAAAGGAAACTAGGATGGAAGAAAGGAAGAGAGGGACAAAGGGAGGAAAACTTTCTGAACATCAACAGTTACTTAATCTTCACTTGACATAAACATTCCTTAATAAAATACCCTTTGTAATTTACAGATTGCTTGGGTGATATTTTTAGTCATTTAAAGAAGGCATAAATTAGGACAAGTTATTATGTGGATAATTTCTCATTAATAGATTGAGAGATCCACAACTACTCACTGCTCAAAACAATGGAGCCAAGCATTTAATTTTGTCCTTGATTCTAACATTCCTGTTTGCAAAACTGAGCAAAACCCAAGCATTGATGAAATGTCATTACTTCAACCTTTAGATGTCAGAAAAATTCAGCATGGAATTATATTTTTATTAAGTAGTCCCTCATTCTTAACACTACTTGGGGTACAAGCTAGAATGAAATAATATTGGAATGCAGGCAAATCAAATATGAAAAATACAGACAATTTCTGATAGCATTATTTAAAATTTGGCAATACATTTTAGTGATAAGAACAGCCAAATTATCCCTTTGCACTCAGTTTTACTTTAGAAAGACATTTATTGCATCCAAATGTCAGTAGTTATGTGGTAATAAGTAGTTTTAGGCTGTGTTGACAAAATATGAATGTTGCCAAATACACTGTGTTATTTGATTCAGCTGATTTTCTCCTAAATTCTATTTGTCGTACACCGGAAATTCAGTAAAATAGAATGAGGAAAGTATAGGAAGGTGAAAGTTAACACTTTGTCTAATCCAATTTAACAGATACTGAATGTCAATTACATAATTCAGGCATTAGTGGGATATAACCCTGTCATTACAGATAGGGTAGAAGAAATGATTGTAAAATCAAGCTGAACATGCTAGAGACTAAGAGTAGTAAAAATAAGCTTACATTTCACTTATGTTTAATTCAATTATTTCTGGAGGAGATGTCTCTTCAATTTATAACACAAGATCAAGCTAATTTTCTTCCACCGAGATTTTGGAAAGGTTTTATTCAATGAGAAAATATAATTTCTGATGGTCAATTAAAAATATTTTTCTATAAAACAAATCTTGAGATATATATGAGTTAGTTTTAAGTTATTTTATTTGTTATTAATAAATATTAAGAACATGGCCACTTAATATGCAACAATCTCTCTGTTACTCAGTGATGTTTTGTGCATCCTCCCTCACATGCCCTTATCTTTCCTTCCAGAATCTGTTCTTATTATCTTCAAATCCATACCTGAGCCTACTGGTCACAGTCAGCAAAAACTATGGCCTCTTACTTCACTAAAATGGCATTAAGTATAAATGCCCAAAGTGAATTGCATACGACATCAAAGCTCGTTTATAGTTCCACCTCTTTCTAGCCTTTTCCATTGTGTCTCATAATGATCCATTCTTTGTCCTATTGCTATTGTACCTGGGCCTGGATCTATCATGCTCCAGCACTCAGCTCATTTCCTCTCTTCAATTGTCAATCTCCATCTTGTGCTAATTACTTAACTCAAGCTTTTGCAAGTGCTCAAGTCTCTGTAATATTAAAAACCATTATTTCACAAATCCTACTTTTACTTTTATTTATGGTCAACTTCTGCAAATCATCCAACTTCAGTCTTTACTTCTGAAATATTAGTTACTTCCACGGTCTGCCAAAATGTGTTTTCTTACTCGCGTCTCTATGTTACAGTATACCAGCGGCTTTATTTTCATGTTTCAGTCTTCATCTACCTTAACTCATTCTGGCATTTTACATTGTTGACACCTTCATTTTTAAAATTTCCCTTAAAAATATTTAAAATAGTATTACTTTCTGGTTCTCATTTTACCTCATAAACAACTCTTTCTCATTAAAAAAAATGTAGCTATTAAATGTATACATTTTTCAAAAGTTCATATCCAGGTCATTTATACCATATTATCTTTAGTCTATAGATGGTGAAACAGAAACATGAAAAACTTAGTGATAAGATGTTTCTAAGTATTGAAAGTATCAAGCTTATAAAAATCAAATATTTTCCAATTAAGTAATATTTTAAATATAATTTCACAAAAGTATTTTTGTAAAACAATATACTACCCACTTATAATGCAACTTCTAAACACATAACATCTGTGCCTTTAGTTTTTTTCTCCAAGGTCAGGAAAACTAGGCAGAGAATTTGGACACATGTGCTTTTAGAAAAACAAAACAAAAACACTAGAGTTTATTCATCTAGAAAATACTATTATGAGCTTATTTTTGGAAATGACATGTAAATAAAATTGCTGTATTACCCACAACCATATATCATATGTTAACTGGTAATTATGAATGGTTCCTAAATTATCACTGGAAAAATACATATCCATTACCATATTATTTTTAGTATGCAGTGACTGCAATTCAGACATATCCAATTAGGGAAGAAAGAATTCTGAATTTATTGCTCAATTTAAATGTTGTCATCATTTTCTGATGGAACCATTTGCCAATTATTGTTTCAGGGCTATTGATCATTACGTTGTAAAATTATGCTACTGTTACCACCTTTACTATGTAAATACATCAGATTATAAGTCTTTTCATATTTTGTTACATTTTTTGCTCCTCAAATTTAAGAGATAGCAAAAGCTCCTTTAACTATAGGAGTTTAAGGCAGTATCAGATTTATGCTGGAAAAATGAACCAACTTAAGCTACTCAGTTATGTTTCATTTTACTCACTTATAAAATTTGAGTTTTCTGTGTTCTATCATCATTGTTCTTCAAATACTCATACAAACTTAGTCTATCTCACTACAAATACATTCTGTTCAAAGTACACTGAATTGCATTTCCATTTCTGACTTTTCTGGGGTCACTGGCAGCTGATCAACACTCCCATAGAGAAAAAAGAAAAACCAATGAGATTTTTTTAAAGTCCTTTTTGAAAGTATCAGATATCAGTTCAGGCAACCTCAACTTGAGAAATCTAATTCCAGAGAAGAAAAACAAAACAAAACCAAAAAAAAATGAGCTTTGCATACTATAGCTACTTTTCTTTCAAGTCATTGTCTATTTCAAGTATATAGCTGTAGGCTGAAAATGCAAGCAAAATCTGCAGTGAATGACCCAGAGTATTCGACTGGAAACACTGAAAGGTTGTGTCCTAGGAATAGGGCAAATAGCAGAGAAATATAGCATTATCAAGCCAGTCTTCAATATGCTCAGCCCCTGATTGGAATGAAACAATAAGACTACTTTATCTGCCTAACATAAGATAAAGTAATATAAAAAAGAAAAGAAAAATATTTCTGAAGAAAGATAACCTAATCCTGAGCCAGTTTTTCATACAAAATAAATGGCAGTCAGTAAAAAATAAGACGTGTCAAGAGAGAAGACAAAGAAAAATAGAGCAAAGTCAACAGACCCACAGATGATCAAAACAGGTGTTCTCAGATAAAAATAGTAAAATAGCTATGATAGAAATGCTTAAGAACATAGGATACAAAGCTGGGAAAAGCTAAATGAAAAGATGAAAAATTTTGCCAGATAATTGGAATCTATAAAACTGAATCAAATGTAAAGTTTACAATGAAAAAAATTAAATAAGTGAAATGAAGAATTCAATAAATATGCCTAGTAGTAGATTAGAAACAAGAGAATACAAGACTGGTGAACAAGAAGATGGGGCAATAAGCAATATGTAGACTGAAGCATAGATGGAGAAGAACAAGGAGGAAAAATTAGGAAAGAGCATAAAATATGTAAAACTCAGTGAAAGGTCTAACATAAGTAAAAATTGAATTAATGAAGGAAACAGGAAAAAGAATGAGAAAAAGTAAATATCTGCAGAAATGCTGGTCCAAGATTTTCTAAAACTTACGCAACTGTAATCCACATATTCAAGAAGCTTATAAAAATCCAAGCACAATAAACACACAAAAAAATCCACATTTAAGCACTTACTATAAAATGTCTAAAGATACAGAGAAACTCTTAGAAATATAGCTAGGGCCTAGGTGGGTGGGGTGGAGGGTGGAAAGCTATATAAAAACATACACTTAAAAATACTATAAATAAATCAAAATGTAAAACTGAAATATACAATTATACTTAGTGAAAGGAACAGGGAAACTACACTACTCCATATTCTAGGAAGAAGTTCTTCATGTTCAAGAAACCCATAGGAGGTCAAGACAAAGAAAACAGAAATAAGAAATAGAGAATTGGAAACGAAAGGTAAGTTGCAGACAAGCTCTAACATTTCAATAATTATACTCAGTGTACATTATCTAAATACACCGATTGAAACAAGGATTGGCAGAGTAGATTTTAAAAACTTGACTCACCTATATATTATCTGTAAGAAATTCATTTCAAATATAATGATAAAGGTAGGTTAAAAGTAATAGGACAAAAAATATACATCATGCAAACAACCATCAAAAGTAAGCAGAGTGGCTAGATAATGTAGACTTTAGGGCAAAGAAAATTGCCAGATTCAGAGAGGGACATATGTAATGACAAAAGTTCCAACCACTAAAAAGTCACAGCAATTGTATATCTGCATATACCCTTTCCCCTCCAAAAAAAGCAGAAAATATGTGAAGCAAAAACAAATAGAATTGAAAGGAAAAATAGACAAATCCACAATTATACTTGGAGACTTTGACATCCCCCCTTTAAATAGATGGAAAAACTAGATAATCAATCAACAAAGATTCCATAGAACTCAACTAATAGCATCAAATCAACATTTATAGAGCATTATTCTCAACAATAGAAGAATGCTTACTCTTCTTAGGTTCTCATGGAACATAGGATAGATCATAAGCTGCTCTCAGGTTCCCATGGAACATAGGATAGACCATTTGCTTTGCTTAAAAACAAACCTCAACATATTTTTTAAAAAACAAATTGTACAGAGTGAGTTCTCTAACCACAATAGAATTAAAAGAGAAATAAGTGACAGAAAGATTATAGGAAATCTCCACATTCTTGGAAACTGAACAACACTCGTCTAAATCATCTATAGGTCAAAGAAGAGGTACAAAGGGAAATTAAAAAACAAATACACTGAACTGAATGAAAACAGAAGATATCAAAATTTGTAAGACAGCTAAAGAAGTGCTGACAGGGAAATTTGCACTGCTAAATGCATACAGTAGAAAAGAGGAAAAGTCTCAGGTAAATTATCTAATTCTCACTTCAAGAAGCTAAAACACAGCAAAAATTAAAAAAAATAAAGCTGACATGCTGAGTCACAAAGTAAAAATAAAAGTAATTCAGTGTTATGGACTGAAAACATGTTTTTCCAACACTTCTTTTGTTGTAACCCTACTTCCCCACCCTAACCCATTTGTAATAGTATCAGGACGTGGGGCTTTTCAGAAGGAATTAGGATTAGACAAAGTAATCAGAGTGGAGATCTCATGAGTGGGATTAGCACCCATATAAGTGTTACAGAGAGAGCTGGCTTTCCCTCTCTGCTCTATTCCATGTGAGGATATGAAACATTTGCAGTGCGCAGCCCAGAAGTGTGTCCTCACTAGAATCCAATCATGTCGACGCACTGATCTTGGCCTCCCAGCTTCTAGAACTGTGAGACATCACTTTTTGTTGTTTAGAAACACCCAGTCTATGGTATTTTGTTATAGGAACACACATGCTAAGATATTCAGAATCTAAATTCTGATCAAAATGAAATTAAACAATAACAAAAATATAATTAGAAAACCCACATGTTTGAAACTTCAGAAATAAAATTCTAAGTAATCCTTGAGTCAAAGAAAAAAAAAATCACAGTGAAAATAAGAAAGTCTTTCAAACTGAATAATAATAAACTTATTACATATCAGAACTCTTGGGATACAGTTAATAGTACATCAAAAGGAACATTTACAGTCTTAAAAGCCTACATGAGGAAAAATAGAAAAGATAAAATCAATACTCAAATCATTGCTTTAAAAATTAGAAAAATAATTAGCATTTGAAATATAATGATATGGAAGGAAGGAATAATCAAGGACAGAAATCATTATAATAGAAAACACATATACAACAATCAAGAAAACCTAGAATTCAAATGTTGGTTCTTTAAAATAAGTAAGGAATTTGAATAACCTCTAGCAAAACTAATAGAGAAAAACTGAATGATATTGACACAGATGATCAATATCACAGTCTGGTCTCACTATAGATTACAACAGTGGTTTGTTGGAACCACTTCATTCTTACTCGTGACAAAAACAAAGAATTATATTTGATTAAATATATTTAGAAATAATTGGAAGCATTTAGAATGAGCACTGAATTGGAAGACAGCAGATTATATGCATCTCTTTCCAACTACAAAACTTGGATATTGGCCATGATCTGATTATATATGCCATGAAAATTGGTAAATACTGTAAATCAAGTCTTTTTTTTTTTTTCCAGAGAGCTGGTTTACCAGCACACCCTGGACCCTGTTCCCCCCAAATTAAAAAAGATAATTACAGGAATTACAACAACTTTATATTAATAAACTTGACAACTGAACTGGCATATTCAGATTCCTAGAAAAACAAAACTAAGATGTAAAAATGTTTATTCCTAAACATTTGGCTAGTCTTATACTTATTATAAAAAGTAAATCTAAAATTGCCAATCTTTGTACAAAGCAATCTGTAAGCCCAGACGGCTTCTCCTCAGAATTATTTCAAACAATTAAAGAGAAAGTAACACTGATTTTACATAAACTTCAAGATAGCAGAAAAGAATATATCCCAATGCTTTTAAATTAATTACCTTATTTTGAATACTGAAATATAATTTACATACATTGAAATGTTCATGTCTTAAATGTATAGTTTAATCAGTTTTAACTACTGTGATTATGGACTTTGAATGTGTAAGTTTTTTTGTTTCGTTTTGTTTTATTTTAAGCAGTCACTAATTCTTAGTATATCTTAACAGATTGTTTGGCTAAGATGGATTTGAATTACTGGGTTGATGATTTCCATTTTCATACAGTTTTCAGATAAGTATATTTGTTGGGCCAACAAAGTAAAAAGAAGATGAAAAGGTTCTTTGAAAACTAAAATTAAGAAATTTTCCTATGGAATCTAGAAAATAAACAATTAAAGAATTACATTTGATTAAATATATTTAGAAATAATTGGAAGCATTTAGAATGAGCACTGATATTGGAAGAATTTGGACAGAATTCAAAGAGAAACAGAAAAACACGGCAAACAGAAAATTTGTCAGGTTGCTATTTCAATTAAAAATTGTATGTAAAATCTCATGCAATTCAAAATTGCAAAAATAAGTTTTAAGCATTATTTTGAAATCATAGAATAGAACGTATACTTATTTTTTGAAAAGATTCTATTATTAAAGATAGAAGTAAACATAGATACTTTTACTTTAAATAATTATCAACAGTTTCTAATACTTCATAAATAAGAAAATGAAGTAAGTTCAAAAAAACTAGTTAATGTCACCATTCTGGGCAGTAAATGAAAGAGACATTTTATTTCTGAATATGTAGAGACTCTCATTTTTCAAAGCCCAGCTAATTGGAACCATCCTCTGAGGAATTTTCTCTATCTCCCTAATCAGAATTAATTGTTTCTTCATCTGAGATTTGAACAGCACATTGCCTATGCTTCAATTGTGATGTTAGTTTATTCTTTTGCATGCTATATGGAGAGAATTGCCCTGATATCTTTGTCACATAAGCATATGAACTCTATGGCCTCAAGGACTTTTCCCTTGTAGCAACTAACACAGATATAGCAAAGAGGAGAAATTATTAAAATACCTATTATAGCATCACTTGCATTTATTTTCCTGGTTTAACATCCTGACATAAATAATCTATACATAGTTTTTTAGAGTATAACTTCATTAGGAAATTAGTGTTCTTCAATAATTATATGTTAATACATGTAAATCCATACAGACGCGTGTCCTCCTCCATTTGTAATGGGTATGGATCACGGAGCATTTTGCTCTTATAAAATTATAGACGATTGGCTGGGTGAGGTGGCTCACACCTGTAATCCCAGCACTTTGGGAGGCCTAGGTGGCTGGATCACCTGAGATCAGGTGTTTGAGACCAGCCTGGCTAACAGGGTGAAACCCCATCTCTACAAAAGAAACACAAAAAATTAGCCAGGTGTGGTGGCTAGTGCCTGTAATCCCAGCTACTCAGAAGGTTGAGGCATGAGAATCACTTGAACTCGAGAGGCAGAGTCCATCTCAATAATAATAATAATTATTATTATTATTATAGATAGAGCAAATCTATCTTAAAGCTTATGTACTGCAGTTTCTTAGTATCACAGAGAAGTAACCAAAGGACTATTTACATATCCATGATGTGAAAGCTAATTTAAGGCAAAACCACAACCAGATCACAGATATCTTGTCCGATACCTTCCTGCCTATAGATCATTTAGTCCAAACTAAATCTAGTAAGCCAGTGAATCTGGGAATTAAGTACCTGCCATAACAATGGTAAAAATGCTGAATTATGCGTTTTCATATTAGTATTCATTGTGTGGCACTGTTTTACAACTGTAGGGCATTAAAAAAAAAAAAAAAACAACTACCAAGGGTCTCAAAGAAACTAATTAAAAAATTTTAGAAATGTTATTATTTGAATAAAATCCCCCTTTTCTGGACACTAACCAGTGCTGATTTTTACAGCACTACTATCATTTTTAAAAGAAAACTGAAAGATTTTCTCTTGGCTAGAGTAAATACGACAAGGGAGACTCCATTTACTAAGTAGGAAAATTTAAAAGTTTTAATAAAATAACCATGTATAACTAAGCTGCCTGAATATCACTACATAAAAGTAATTATAAGATTTTTCAATATCTAGACAAAATTTTTTATTTGAAATTGTATTTATGATAATTTTTCATAAATTATTTTAATTAACAAGGATAAGTTACATTTATTTTATTTACAAAAGGAAACTGAGCTACCTAAATTCAGATGAGAACTACTGAATGATAATTTTTAGATTTTATATGGCCTTGATTAATTTTTAAAAGATAATAATGAAACCATTTTTGAGCTACAAAATAATACAATAAAATTCGCTCTGGTGTTTTGGGGAGGTGTAATTACTACAGAATATTAAATTGGGAAAAGAGAAATAGGCACTTAATCTGCATGAATAATTGGGACACCTGCACACAGCAGACAGTTCTGCTTTTGGGGAATGTGAAGGCACTGGTTTTCTACAATTTTAGCCATCATCATTATAGTTTTAATAATGAAAGATTATGTAACAAAGCTATTGACTAAAAATTAAATTTGATGAATCTAAATGCTTGGGAAGAACTACACTGGCCCAGTAACTGGAATTTCACCACTAATTTATATTCAGAAATGCATATGGGCTAAATTTTATCAAATCATTCTGGGAAATTGCCAATTAACTCTGATTGATTTTCCGATTAATAGCTTAAGATATATACCTTTCAACAAAAACAGTGAACACACATTTGTAAGTATACGTTGTATTTTCTTGCTTATGCTGAATGTTTTAGTTATGCAAATATTTTGTTACGTAAATATATGTCTTTAGTGATCCCATTGATCTCTTCCAGTAACTACAAATTCTTTAAAAGCTTTGTACAGTCATTTGTAAGAAAGTCAGTGAAAGTCAGTCATATCAAGTTCTTCAAAATATAATAATATTCAGAAAATCATAAACTGTAAACACTGTGTTAGTTAGAACTTGACATGAAGTAAGATTATGTCCACCATTACTGGAAGAAAAATACTGATTAACAAAAACAGAATTTCCTTCATTTCAAAGAGTCTGTATATATGGGAAAGAAAACAATGTTACTAAGAAAAATGTCTGAAGACTCAGTATTGTTGAGATTTTTTTCATGAGTATAAAAAGAAGGGATTCACAATCTAGAAAGAATCCCTAGTACATCTTTGGCAATGCAAGAATAGAGGAAATAAAAAAGGACCATTATCAGTTCAAATATTTGGGAGAAAATTAAATATCTGTAAAAACTTGGCTAAAATTTGAATGGCTCCTTGGCTAAGAAAATGGCCCTGGAAACTTATTGTGTGGTCTTTGAATCCCAGCTCTATTATTTAAACAAAGCTTGCTTTGGGGAAGTTATCTAATGCTCTTTTTTTTTTCTTTCTTTCTTTCTTTTTTTTTTTTTTTTTTTTTTTTTTGGAGATGGAGTCTCATCTGTCTCCCAGGCTGGAGTGCAGTGGGGCGATCTCAGCTCACTGCAGCCTCCGCCTTCTGTGTTCAAGCAATTCCCCTGCCTCAGCTTCCCAAGTAGTTGGGATTACAGGTACATGCTGCCACGCTGGGCTAAGTTTTGTAATTTTTAGTAGAGACGGGGGTTTCCCCGTGTTGGCCAGGATAGTCTTTTTTTTTTTTTTTGTATTTTTTAAATTATATTTTAAGTTCTAGGGTACATATGAGCAACATGCAGGTTTGTTACATATGTATAGCACATATACACCATGGAATACTATGCAGCCATAAAAAAGGATGAGTTCATGTCCTTTGTAGAGACATGGATGAACCTGGATGGTCTTAATCTCCTGATCTTGTGATCCACCTGCTCAGCCTCCCAAAGTGCTGGGGCATGAGCCACCACACCCGGCCTTCTGTTTTACTTTTGAAAAAAAAATGGGAATAATAATTTTTTACCTCATAACTGTGTTGAGATGATTAAAAAGCTTATGCATATAGTGTTACTGGTAGCCTAGTATACAATAAGTGCTCAATCAATGTTATTTATTACTATTCTCTAAACATACTGGTACACTCAAATGTCAAAAACTTTTAATCATAAAACTTTGGAATTGTAAGTCTTTCTGTAATACGCATAAAGATAATTTAGAAATATTAGCAGTGCTAATATGTTACATGTTTTAGTCAAATACATTCAGAATAAATTACTTAATATTAAAATTCATATTTTAAAAAACACAGTCCTTTCACGTTGATAAACTAGAATTAGTTAAATCATCACTTTTTGGAACAGAGTTATGATGTTCCTGGAGGTTACAGGATATTTCTGTGCAGTTAGGAAAGTGTAAATTCATGCCTCACTGAATACATATTGACTTCTTCCACAAAGGTTAACTCTATTTCAATATTGACATACTTCTTTACTTCTTTATATTAGGACTCTTAGATCCTAGCCAAAAAAAAAAATGCTGAAATAATTCTAAAATTAATAAAGAGCACATTTCATTGATTCTAAAATCATTTACATTGTCATTTTGCAGAGGCCATGGGTTCAAAAATGGAAAAAGTAAAGGCCTAAATGAGTATCAAGGCATCATGGGAGCATGATGTGAAGAATATAGTTTATGAAGTATACTGCATACTACAGTGGCTTTAAAACATGTCTGTTCCATAATAGGGTAGAGATATTTGACCCTTCCAGGGACTGGGTCACACTTTGTCACTGCACTGAAGAATGGAATACAATAATGATACTGCATTTCTTCAGAAGCTAGATTACAAAAATCCATGCAGTTCTTGGAACACTAGGTCTGGTAGTCTTAGAGAAGTCTGGCTACCTTGAAGCTGCCATGTGAAGAAATCATGTAAAGAGAAAAGAATGAGAGAGAGACAAAGAAAAGAGACAGACTGCCCTGAGGAGCCCAGCTGTAGGAGCTTCTTAGTACAGGCACTAGATATTTGAATAAAAAAACGTTGAAGATTACTGCAGACCTAACCACCCTCTAGCTGCAATGATATGGGATACCCTGAATTTTTTAGCTGAGCCTCTCAACTCCCAGATTTGTGAACAAACAAATGATTATTATTGTTATAAGCTACTCTTTTGGGATGGTTTGTTACATAGCAATAAATAATTAGAACAATGTGGCCTTTCAAACAAGTTGGTCACATCACACAAATTATTTAATGATTGAGTATGTACATGGAATTTTCTAGTTTTACTTAACATCATTTAATACATACTTAGACTATCAAAGAGTCATACCCAGAAAAGAAATCTAATATGAGCCGATGAACTTAAAAAAGAGATTCTCTCACTAAACACATGTTTATTGAGCATCTACTATATGCTGGGTAATATTCTAGGCTCCAAGACTACATCACTAAATAAGACAACAGACAGACAAATTCTGTACCCCTATAGTCCTATTAAAAAGACAGACAATAAGTGAGGAAATATGGATAAAATAATTCCAGGTAGTGATGTGATAAGAAGCAATAAATCATGGTATGGAAATTAGAGATATGCTATGTTAAGACAGGGGAGTCAGAGAAGGTGTTTACCAGAGGGTAGTATTTGAAAAACAACATTCAAAGCAGAAAGACCAATGTGTCTAAAGTAGAGCAACTAAAAATGGGAGGCATATGAAATGATGATGAGGAATTTTAATTCCATTTTGGGTGTGATGAAAAGCTATGGGAGGAATTTGATCAGAATAATGAGATTTTTTAAATTATTTCTGAGTGCATAGTAAGAATTTTCCAGCCTTCAAGTCATTGGGTATGAGCATGTTTCTGAGTTCCAATCAATAGACTTGACTGGAACTGATGTGTACTTCCCATAAAAAATCTCCCATATGTGCTCATTCAAGCTCCGTCCCATTCCCGATGACAGGGATGGAGGCAATATCCATAGTAACCTTAGCAACCACTGACTGAAGATGGCAGAGACACGATCAGCCTTGATACCTGAATGACCACATGGAGCAACCCCAAGTACACTCAGCAGCAATATCAACTAGTAAACACTCTGTACGCTTTCATGAACAAAATCTGAAGTTCTTTTCTTTTGAGAAATTACGTGTATGGGTATATTTATTAACTTAGCGCAGGCTACTTTATCTAATATAGCAGGTGAATTTCCAAAAGAGGGGTACAGTGGAAAGAATAACAACAGAAAGCTATTTTAATCAACCAGGAGAGATACATCAATGATTTGGACATGTGTGGTAGCAGTGAACATGGAAAGGTAGGATCAGATTAAAAGTATATTTTGAAGACAGAACCAGAAGGACTTGCTGATAAATTGCCTTCAAGAATGCCACTTAGAAAATTTGAAAATTCCTCTAATCCTCCTACATTTTTGTAAAGCTAGATGATAGAATAGACTTTTACTGGCTCACTTTTACCTGAAAATAGAACACACAGAATTCCATAGTAAGTGCAAAACAGACCTCCCTCTTACTTAGAATTTTTGGAGAAAGTGGAAGAAATCTCAAGCCATGATTCTTAGACTTTACAGACAAAGGTAAAAGAAGAGTAAGAAACCAAATTTAATCAGAAGGTTATCTTTAGAGAAAACTGTGAGATGCAACTTCTTCCAAACCCAAGGTGGAGAAAGGAGACCCTGTCTGTTTCATCTCAGTCTTACTGAGGAGCTTTCCATGGGACCTGTCAGCTTTGAAATATTTTCCCTCCAATGTGGCCTGACTCATATCTGAAGAAACCAAAACCCGTGTGGCAAGAGAACAGAGGTATTACACTGAAATTTATGGGCTCTCATAGTCTATTGGTAAGCATTTCCACCAGACAGATGTGAGTCTCACAGGGAAGGGACATGACCGTGTCTTGGGCTCTGTTTAGTTGGCTGCTTAGAGGAAAAAGGAAGCCGTCAGCAGAGAGGGGGTAGGGGTACAGCACAAGATGCTCAGGAAATGTGGTATATCCATGGACTCAGGGAAACGCCCAATCACTGGACACCTCTCTTTGATCTACGTAGATGCATATATTGTCTGGGTAGAGAAACTTTCTAAGGGTCCATTAACATGTCACCAAGGAATTGGGAAAGCTTTGTATATAGATCTTCATAGCTCACTCTGAGCTAGGGTGGTCAGAACCTAGCTATCAGGCTGGGGTTGCGCTAAGTGGAGAGCTGGGTGGAGAGGTAATAGACAAAAAAGCCAACTGTGCTCCATCTCCTTCTCTTACTTCAGGTCTCCAGCCCAAAGTGGACCCAAGTTGGGGAGGGGAGAGAATTTTGCATTAAATCAGGTTTAGAGTTATTACTATTTTGGACCATGAATCCAAAACACTGAACTAAATGTGTTTGTGATTTGAATATACTACAGAACATTCAAAGAGGCCACTGTACACTAAAATACAGTAATGTCTTGATATTTTGAACCATACATGTTCAACACAGTGGTTTAATTCATGACACAAGAGAAATATAGGCATTTCTAAGTAGAATGAAGCATGAAAACAGAGACCTTTACATGGAAGTGTCATATCTAACAGAAGTTTGGAAAGCATTGAGCTCAGGGCATGGAACATGTGGATAGGAAATCAACACAACATTTCTTTCAGGTGTATTAGGAAACTGCTTCTCTCCTAACTTAGGAGAAATGTAGCTCAGTCACTGCAATTTAAAAAAAAAAAACGATAAGAAAAGGCATTGGTGCTACGTTAATAAATGTTGTCCCAAAGTAGTAAACCATATGAGATTTGTATTCAGTTTTCTACTTCTTATCTACATGGAGTGTTATCTCCATTATTTACTTTACACTGTTCTCTATTTTTATAAAAGTAGAATAAAGAATTCAGAAATGTTTCTTGAATTTTATTTCTATCAGCACTCTACACTCTTATTCTGTGCATGGACCTTCTTAAATGAGGATGGGAATTCCATGCACAAAATATCTTTGTGCTTACTCAGAAACCTGGTCCATGGATCCTGATTTAATTACAGAGAAGAATGAGAGGAGATAAACCTAGGTTTCTATATCTACTGTATCCATGACACAGTTAATCTAAGACTCACAGAGGTCTATACATTCAGAAGGCTTGAAAATAATTTCTTTGTGTAATAAAAAGAAAACTGTTTTTCTTAACTGAATTTCTTGACTTCTGTGGACCAGAAATCAGATGCCTCATATTATTGCAGTGGTTTTTCTCCCCACAGTTTAATCTAGGATCCTTTAAAACTAAGGCTACTTCTATATTCACTAAGATTATATACAAACTTGATTTTATGAATTATGTGAATGCCACTGCTGAGAAGTCCCACTGGCAATATAATACGATTATGCAAATGTACACATCAGACAAATTAAAGGCATAAAAAGAAATAATAAGATTGAAGAAATACATTTTTAAGGCTTTGTTGATTTCAGGTCTTTCATGTCAAAGTTGGAAACTTTCTTTTGTAAGGATACAGGTGAAACCTGTTAGGTGGGGTAGAGAGGAGAAAATCATTCTCTAGGCACATATTTGCTGTTTACTGGGTTAGTCCCTTAAAAAGGGTGTATAAGTCACACAGATATTTTATACTGGACATTTTGCCAGTTGTATGTGGGTTCAATATAGTTGCAAATGATCCCATTATGAAAATTCAATTCAATTCATCATTTTTCTCTAACAAGTTACTGTTCTTGATAAAATAATGGAATAGCCGGGCCTGTTGGCTCATGCCTGTAATCCCAGCACTTTGGGAGGCTGAGGCGGGCGGATCACAAGGTCAGGAGATCGAGACCATCCTGGCTAACACGGTGAAACCCTGTGTTTACTAAAAATACAAAAAATTAGCCGGGCACGGTGGCGGGCACCTGTGGTCCCAGCTACTCGGGAGGCTGAGGCAGGAGAATGGCGTGGGCCCCGGGAGGCAGAGTTTGCAGTGAGCCGAGATCGCGCCACTGCACTCCAGCCTGGGCGACAGAGAGAGACTCCATCTCAAAAAAATAAATAAATAAAAAATAATGGAATAAAAGATTCTGCATTGTATCGGCGGCACTTAAGGATAGATGTTGTGGTACTTTGATATTACACTTTCATCATTATACTTCAATACTTCAATGCTTTAATCATCATACTTCAATACTTTCATAATTACAGCAAGATTTGGTAGATTATTTTATGCCTACTTAGAAAAACAAGTATTTTAAAGCAAACAAACAAAAAATAGAAATAAAACAAACACCAATGACAATACAATTTTTCTATTTCTTTAAAAAAAAATGGGGTAGAGAGAGAACAGAATCTGGTTGCTCACTGACACAAGGCTTAAAATGAGCCCCCATTTCTCAATACTAATATTTTAAAAATAAAAGTTGGATACTTCCATTGTGAATTATTTGTTTTCTATATATTTCCATATACAATTCGTTTGTATTTCTATATTCCATAAAGGACTGTAAACTCCTTTGCGGGCAGACGTTTAGTCACTGATCTTTGCAATCACACTCATGCATTCCTTACATTTGCTGCGTCCTTAGCATATGGTAGTTGTGCAGTAGAAGTTCGTTAAACAATTGAAACAAAGAGCATGTTTAATTGATTCTAAAATCCATCTTTATTTTTATATTTTAACAATTCTGAGATCAGAATGCCTTTTACATTCAATAGTCTGTCATGGTTGCTATTAGTAATCATGACCTGACTTAAAAGAAAATCTCAGAGACAGTATTTCTCTATAATTTGTACTTATTAATGCTCTTAATGACACAAGAACAATATCGTATAGCAAAACATCATCATCAATGACCTTGTAATAAAAACTAATTTAGAAGTTGAGTTCTGAGTGTGAAGTGTTATGAATAATTTAATCAATTTATTTTGCTTTTATTGGCCTTTATATGTAGGCTAATAAATGGCATGTTTTAAAAGAAAATCTAAGTATAAACAAATTTAGAAGAGCTTTTTCAATAATCTTCTATCTCATAAGACATTATGGTAGTTTAACTGGCAGTATGTTTTATTTTGTATTGATATGTAAAATAATTGTACATGTTATAATTACTAAATATTGTATGGTATACAATTTTGTGGCAGATGGTATGCTATTCACAGTGTTTTGATTTACACTGTACCTTGAAATGTTTTGAATAGAGTATACTTTTGTCAAACAGCATATTTCTAATAATTTGCATAACAGATAACTAAAACCACCACAATCTATATTCACAAAATCACAAATGTTTATCTCTATACACTTGATTATGTTTTGCTTCCATCATAAGTAATTTTCCTTTGCATGTTCAAAAGGTCATCTTCAGCATATGGATGTCTATTTTAACTTCAGAGGCATCAGTGTCCACCCTCCACTCCAACCCAGGACCATACCAGGTGAAGTGAGACATGAAGAAGCATATGGTCTCTTTGTACATCTGCCTCAGAACTTCTTTCCATCTTCCAAAATGGAGGGAAAACATGCCTGTGTGGTGCCAGCATACTAGCTGGTAATGGCCACATTAGAACAGCATTGCTACTTTGACTTACTGGCTTACACTTTGCTTCAGTTCCTCAAATAAGCATTGTGTGTTCTATCTCTGAATTTTCTGTCTTTTCTCAATTTCAATCTGTCAAAACACTACTCAACTTATAAGACCTAGTACAAATGTCATTAGATATTCCCTAATAACCTCAGCCAGAAGTGGCTATACATTTCTTTAATTTCTATATCTTTTGTTTGTTCTTTTCAAACACCTTATCATATGACTATTGATAAATATTATTTTCACTATCTGACAGTGAAATCTTGAGTACAGGGTAATAATGTTTGATAGATCTCTATATAACCTCACAATTTAAAACCATGATTGTAATAGGGGCTGAATAAAAGTTTATTAAATTGATAAATTTACTGAATTCCTAAACTATGTTACAATCCGTATATTTTACACAGTGAATGTTTTAAGCTGTATGCCACATTTTTTCTTTCAATGTTTTAAACTAACAACATATTATAAAAAGCATTCGATGGTATCACTAAGAATATATTATGAAAGCTGTTCAATGTAAATATAAAGCACTGTTATTAATCTTTAACCTGTTTAAGTTCCACTTATAATTACCCACCATTATGATTTATACATGATTTTCTCTGTATTTTAAAGATATATGCAATATTTGAAGACGTAATTTTGTATCAAGCATTATTTGCTTTTTGAGAACCTAACCTAGGAATCTATGTTGTAACATCCTCTCAGCAAACTTACCTCTCACAATGATGTTGGTGGACTTTTTTGCAGGGTTTCCCACATTATTATTGGCAATGCAGCTGTAGGTACCAGCATCATCTGAGGTGATAGCAGGTATGGTCAAAGTTCCTCCATTCAAAACAGTCTTTTCAGGCAGAGTTCCAAAGGACCTGACCCAGGTGAGAGAAGGTACAGGCTCTCCTCCTGTTGTAACACATACTAATGTTATGGCCTCTCCAGGATTTACAACTATAGGATCATCCACCAAGAGTTTAATTGACGGTGATGCTAAAAGACATAAACAAAAGAACATGCACCTATTTAGATATGCTACAACTAGAATTCAACAGCATGCATTATATTGGTTCATTTAAGAAATTAAAATGAAATATAGTCCTCTGTTGCCAAAATCATAGTGTATTATACTCTATTACTCAAATTTAAACAAGATTTAATGGTTTCATATTTTAATTAAGTGGTATAAACATGTAGAACTGTATTAAGAATCTTACACATAGAAAGGGGAAATAAAATTTATGTTTCCTGGATTATTGTTCTGAAATTGGAATAATAAGCATGATTTAGGTTTTAAAACAAAATATCCCTTTCTTTTTTAATGCTGACAATCATCTTCTGTTTTTATCATTCCCAGTACAGATACTACAGATATTCAGTCCTTGTATTTTCATGGTGAAGATGGTTAATCATTTATTTTTTGGATCATTCTGAGACGAAATGATAATTTTTTGCAATCTGAATACAACCAAGTGACAGATAAAGTCATGGATCACCCAGGCTTTTACCATTCAGTGAGCCTGATTTTTGTTCTCAAAAGAAAACATAAAATCATCTAATTCTAATGCAGTGTCCATACTTCATCTCTAACCTCTTCACTTACAAAGGTCTAGGCAGTGAGCTCCTATAAACACTGCTTTAAAACTTATAAATAAACATTTGAGAGCTCAAACAGCCACTAAACTATGCTTGCCACTACTGTTTGGGTTATAATAATCCCTTACTAAAAACAAGTCTTTTGTAATCTTTTAGGTTAAAAAATACAAAGATAAACATTCATTCAATAGAAAAAGCTGTGTGCAGCCTTTTCATCAAACACTCCAAATAGAAACTGTTCAAAAACTTTATTCACATATAGCACGTTTTTTTTCTGCCTACACTGCCGTGCTAGCCTAAATAATGCATCCCTAAATAAAAATAGGGGAAATGCATTATAATGACATTTCAAGTCACACATTCAGAAATATTTTGTCAATGTTAGAGCTGTATTGTATGAAATCAATCTATATTAGAAATACTTAAACTGTTCAATTGTACTGTGTGATTTTTAAAAATATATTAACTTCAGCTTAGAGTTGAGTGTTTTACTCAGAATAAAAATTAGACTACTTGTGAAGTTCAGAATTGTCTACCTTGTTTGAAAAAAAAAAAAAGCCAGAAGAGGGAACAAAATAATTCCACATTATAGTTCTATGGGAAGGGCATGAAGTGCCTGTATGACCTTTTTAAACATCAATATTTCATGTTGAGTCTTCCAACATCACTTTAAATAATATGGGAGTTTTAAAAATGTCATACTATTAGCCCTTCTGAAGAGTTAATATGAAATTATAAATATTTATGATTGAAAATCTGTTGGGAAATGCACATCATGAAAAAGTATGCAAAAGTTGCCACATTTTGGTGAAAAAAATCTCAAAGAGTTATTTAATGTTCAATTGATGGAGGACATTACTAATTAAATATTCTGAAAATAGACATTATACTTAATTATTAATGTATCATCATGAAGAGGTAAAGAAAATCTCTATAGCCTGACTTAAAGTTAATAGCATAATCATATAAAATTATTTGATTAAAATATAACTATAGAGATCTCAACATTTATATCATATTAACAAAAATCTATTTCTTTTACATCGCATTTTAGTCTAATTAAAAGACCCAAGGCCTAAAGGTCATAAACATCTTATATTTAGGCTATGGACACACACAATGGTGACATTAAGTCAAGGAATATTTGCCCCTGAAATTGATTTGTATAGGATGAGTTGTTTTCTATTATATATTATTTAATGAACAAAAGCTTAAGATAATTTCAAAGTTCAAAAATAATGCATATATAACAAGATAACTGTTCTAACTATAATACATTTTAGAACTACCTTCACAACATTATTAAAAATGTTTTCTTCCAAATTTGACTTGAAAACACAGTATTGCTCAAGTTACTTTTATTGATGGTGACACTTATTTTATCTGATTATACCTGAAACTAAAAATAGCCCAGGTAGACCACAAAACAGATAACAATTTCAAGACTTTAAAAACGTTTATATATATTTTAATACCAAAATTTGCTAGCTTTAAATTTCAAAAAAAAAGAGTTGAAATCATTGTCATTTTGTTCTAGTATTTTACTTTTTATTTCATAAATATCAGCTTTTTAAAACTGTAAGGCTTTGCTTAAGAAACAGAGACATTAGGATTTATCAAGCTTCAGTGTAAATCACATCCTTTAGTAAAAACTGATATAGGAAAAACATAAACATATTTTTGTCTATTAAAATATTTTAAGGAAAATATCTCATATTGGATGAATCATTTGCTAATTTGGGGGTATACAAAGAGTAACGTAAAACATTCTAGCTTAGTCATTCTCTTTTTATAGGTTTCCATAGCTACCTTTGCCAATTTTTTCTTCATATTACCTTTTATATTAGCCAGGCTACCACTGTGACTCTTCAGTCAGATGAAAAGTGTCATGATTGCATTCTCTGAAGTATTATATAATGTGATAGCTAAGGTACCTGGGTTCAAGTCTTGACTCTGCCATTTAATACCTATGTGAACTTGAGTAAGTTCTTTGTCTTCAGTTGAGGGTCTCAATTTTCCATTGTTGAAATGGGGAAAATAATTGTAACTATCTTGCAGCATTTAGATAATTTAACACGCATAATCTAAAGTCCTTTCATTAATAGCTAGTACAAAGGATGCACAAAGTGATAGATAGATAGATAGATAGATAGATAGATAGATAGATAGATAGATAGAAAGAATTGGTCCTGGAGAGGCATGGCAAAGTTGAATGACAAGAAAATAAGAGAAGAGAGAAAGAAATCGAAAGAAAGGAAGGGAAAGGGGAGCAAAAGTCTGTGGTTTCTATTTTCCAAAATCATAAAATCTTAATAGAATTTCAATAACTGCAACATAGAAAGTATATTTTAAAAAATACCTTTGAGAAAAAGGAATTCTTCCTATGTCCCCATAAGCACCTCTTCTCCTGGCAAACAAACTTTTCTTGGACTGAGCAACAGATATTTCAGTGGGTCCAAGAGAGGAATAACTGGCCTCCTGACCCCCACACCAAATCCCAAACATTTGGATATTCAAGATCATAGGAGATCAGTTTGTCCCTTCGTATTTGAGCTCACTGAGTGTGGCTGCCTATGTAGACAAGGACATAGTCATCTCATGGAAAAGACTCTCATGTTCCAGGGAAACAGCTCCCAGTCCACAGTGGTGGAATGGAGGGAGCAGAGAGACCAGCTAGCACTAAAAAGTGTCAAAACAATAGGAAAGAGAGAAGTCTCAGGAAATATATGCCTGTCAAAGGATTCAGATCTCATGCTCCAGGTCTTGGTACAACAGCATCTCCTAGAATTTAAATTAAGTGGGAATTCCACATTGATAAAGTTTTCTGAGGTTATGGTAGAATAGGGAGTTGAAAGGAAAAATAATATTGAATTATGAAATAGTAGAGACAGTTACATATTTTTCAAACCCAATTTTGTATACTGGGGTTCATGCCCACTAAAAATTGTAGTGATTCAGTTCCTCATGACGTATTCTGGGTGCATGAGGCAAATATTTAATTTGGGGGTTAACTAAGAATACATTATGTAGAAAAAAAACACTATTTTAGCAGAAGCCATTGACTTCTTAGGTGCTTTGTTTTTGTCACTACCTAACATAATAGGTAAATATGAAGATAAGCATCTTTTTTAAAATCTGAAAGCAGGATACAGTGTTAATCATCTTTACATTCTTACAGACTTTGACTCTCTGTAGATCTGGAACACTTAATTACGAAAAAGGAACCCAGCTTTCCATCCAGACTCTGAGCAAATTATAAAGCAGTTAACAACTGTATAAACCTGCCAGTTGCCTTGAATCAGAGATATTCTAACTTAAGCTCAAGACTGTTTTTTTTTTGAAGGGAAATAATCTAAGTATTATAGAGTAACCTAATTCAGAGAGAACATTGCGAGGAAGGAGAAACACACACACACGCACACACACAAATAAATAAATAATAATTAAAAAAAAAAAAAACAGAAAAAAACTCCAATTTTAAAATGCTCAGGTAGGAAATATCTGCTTAGTTTGAATTCCCTTAAAAGCAGGTCCTGGCACAGCAGTTCATTTGGGCTGTGATCACAGGAAACATTGAAGAAGCAGAAAAGGGCAAACCAAGGATAGAAGAAACGCCAGTAAAGGGGCACTAATGAGCAGGTTATCACTGTGGGAAACTTGGCTCCCTGCTGCTAGGAACCCTCTGAGAGACCAAGTTGAGGGCACCTCAAAGCTCTCTATCTAAAGAGCAAGGAGCCTGACTCAGGTGTTTATCCGTCAACTCCTGCTCCTCATTAATTGGGCCTTAACTTTCCCATCTCATGCTCTGGCTGAACACATTCCTGCATTCAATGAAAGTTGCCAGATCGAATAATAAATATGCAATCTGTCCAAAGAAACTGCAGTAACCTCCAGGTCAGGACAGGAGGAAAGGCAAGACACACAAAGTGTCTGCTATGACTTTGTTTCCATGTAAATCCAGTGATCAACGAGTGGCTACATGGAGACAATGTGTAAAGGGTAAAGAAAGAACAAGGAAGGGGTAGGTGGTAAGTGAAGGCACCCTTATCAATCAGGATATAGGTGAAAAATGAAATAATGAGAGCACAGTATGAATTTAAGAGAGACGAGGTAAAAATACACAATTAACTTTTTGCTTCTGTTCCATGAGTCTACATTATTTAAATCATAGAACATATACAGATGCTAAACAAATTAAATCCAGCTTGTATGTAGAGAAACATGCTTAAACTGTGCTTACAGATTCAAGGAACAGAAAAATATTTCTCTTGGAAGAACTAGTCATTTCACTGCGATGAAGGTATCACTGTATTTTCATATATTTCATTGAAATTCATTTTCAACATGTATTTCATTGAATAGAAGTAGCAATGAATATTGCACAAAATAAAGATGGATAATATATTAGAAGTTGGTATGAAAACTCAAAATAATCTACCCATTTATGTGGAGTTATTATTCAAATACTATCATTCACATATTGATTGATTCTCATTAAGCCCAAGATTGGTATCATGCTGGGAAATTCTATTTAAAATGATGCTCTAGGAAATAACAATATTTGAAATTGTATTCATAAACAGTTTTTAATGTAGGAGAAAACTTTTGCTACAAATATTGAAGCCAACATGCATTTCTCATTACTTTAATATTCACAGGACAGACATTTATGGAAATGATTGCGAAGGCAGAGTAACTGTTTCTTCTTTGAAAATTGTATAACTTTTAGGAAGAGATGTGATTCATATGACCATGGGTCCTAAATGAGAGATCCCCTAGATGGGTTTTGTTTGCCTGGCACAGTATCTATTGTTGTTGTTATCATGAGTGAATGAATGCCTTTAGGCATTGCTTGTTCTCCCGAGTACAATACGTTCTCTATCCATTCATTCAGAAGTATTTCTACAGCATCTACTATGTGTCCCGCCCTGTGATAGTAAGCTGTGAGGAAGTATTTCTACAGCATCTACTATGTGTCCCACCCTGTGATAGTAAGCTGTGAGGTATCAGCGAACAAGAGTCAACGAATCCCTGCAGGCAGAAGCTTACAACTTAAAAAGAAGAGAAACAGCACACTCCGCATGACTCTCCTTGTCTTAACTAACTTTGTATGTGTACTTCACCTGCCTGTTCTCTAAAGTCATATGCATTTATCATGCTTGACTGGGACATTTATGTCATCAGAGCACAGCAAGCAAAGAAAACTGCCAAAAGGTACATTCTTCAGTAAACTAAGACTTTACGAAATACAGTAAGTGACACTTACACTGGAATCTAATCACTGAACAATACAAGTGCAAAAGCTAGAGAAATAGAACTTGTGTTCTAAGGTGAGCAAAAGTCAATGAAGCAAAAAAGATGATCCCCGTGTATAAGCTATACCAATAGTTGGGGTACTAATACCCAGCAGCTTGAAAGGTCTTTATAAACATTGACAAGGTATGGTGAAGAAAAAAATTAGCACTGCACATATCTCGTTCCCTTGATCAACAGTCCTTTACTGTTCTTTCCAACAGGTGAGGCCCTGGCCAACTTGGTCTCATTCAAGTTGACAGGAAGCTGAGCATTCACTTGCTGCAGAATCCCAGAGGGTCATCTCTCATAGAGAAAAAAATCCAAGCTAAGCATTTCCAACTGAAGTATTTGTTGTCCATAAAATTTTCTTATTATTAATGGAAAACACCAGAATTTTAAGGACAGTACTAGATTGTAAAGACACTTTCATCGCAAGATCAGCAAAGAATGAACTTTCTATTTCTTCTGCCTGGAATTCTCTTCCAGTGCTTTTCCACTCATTAAACCAGTCATCAGGAAATTTATCATGTTCAAATAACAACAACAGTTCTTCCCTAAAATTTCCAGCTTTTGTCCAGACCAACTGAGTTGCTTCTTTCTTTGTGTGAGAATAGTTGTTTATGATACCCCCTCATTAGAACATTTGCCCCTATGCTTTCACTGTGAGATATTTAGGAATAGGACACCAGATTAAAAAGGGTAGTGATTTTCATCTTTGTACCACCAGCACCCAGAAGAATATCTGACAAAGAATAGGTGCTCAATAAAGTTTTACTGAATAAAAGAAAGTCGAATTTAAAAATTAGCAAACCGAAACTCCACCTAAGCTCTGAATATTCATCAGACTTAATTTAAAATGATGAAAAGGTCAGGCATGATGACTCACGCTTGTAATCCCACACTTTGGGAGGCCGAGGCGGGAATAACACTTGAGGTCAGGAGTTCAAGACCATCCTAGCCAACATGGCAAAAATATGCCTCTACTAAAAATACGAAGATTAGCCAGGCGTGGTGGCACAGACCTGTAGTCCCAGCTACTTGGGAGCCTGAGGCACAAGAATTGTTAGGACCCGGGAGATGGAGGCTGCGATGAACTGAGATTGGGCCACTGCACTCAAGCCTAGGGAGACAGCGAGACTTTGTTTTAAAAACTAAATAAAATAAAATAATCAAAAAAACCTACCAACTGTGAAATAATGTGACAGATGATAAGAATTTCATGAGCCATTTATTGACAAATTCTAGTTACGACAACTTGCAAATTCTTTCATTGTTCTACCCATTTAAACTTACCTATGTTTTATATTACTAACAAGGAGATGCCAAAGCATTTATCTATCAAAATGTAATGCACCACTCACAAAAAAGTAAATACAGCATATTGTTTGCACTCCTTTGTACTTATTTGTTCAGTTACACCATCAAACATTATTTTTAATAAACCATGCAACTCAGCCAAATGCTGACTCTGAAACCAAAATAAAGACTACATGGCCTTTTTCACAAGAGGGCTAGTATGTACATGCTCTAATAGGGATTTAGCAAATTAGTCAAGATTTAAAGCTCTGTTCTGAGTGTGAAATAGCAACAGCAGAAGAGATAAAGACATCACCTCTAAGACCATCTGGTGTTGATCTCATAGCTACAGTTTTAACTTTTTCATTTTGTACCATATGGAAAGGTACTCTCCTATTGGGAAAAAGATTTTGTCTGAAAAAGATCATTCTGCGGACACTTTATCACAGTGTAATATTTTGAGCACCTTTATGACTCTGTAATTTCATTTAATAGAAATTTTGACTAACATTTACTTATAGCCAATCTTAAAGAATAACGTTGAACAAATTTAACTCTGCTGGGCCTCTGTTTGCTCTTCTAAAAAATAAGAAAATTCTGTTAAATAATTTCTAAAGGATTGCTTAGAGCAAGTTTTTATCATGATTAGGAAAACACCTGGGTATATAGCCTCTATATCTATCATATATCTATGTTTGGCTACTCAAATGTCTATATTGGTTCCATGGTACCGCAAAGATTAAAAATCACATCAGGAGCTTAATTAGCTAGGCCAATGATTACTACCAAATAAACTCATTGTAAATTTAGAGATGTACATATGTTCTATTTTAAGAAAATATGTTAATTCAACATATATTTATTAAGTACCAATTGCATACCAGGCATTGAGGATGTTAGAAAAAAAAAAAAAAACAGGCCAAAATCCTGCCCTTGTGGAGTCTGTAATTAGATGGAGACAATTACAGCCCTTAAAATGTCCTAGACATTCTTCAAAAGCTTTGCATATATTAACTCACTTAATTATAGGAGGTAGGTACTATTATTACTTTATTTTACTTTTTACCAAACTTGAGAAACCATTTAGAAACACTTTTGATAACCCCTAAGTCACACAGCTAGTGAAAGGTGAAGCCAGGATTCTATTCTAGGGAGCCTGGCTTAAGATGAATGTAAAGGGCTGTAGACTCTAATGCAAAATAAACAAAGTTCATAATTTCCAAGTTTGATTGAATATTTGATGATATTTTGGCCAGGAGAAGAATTAGTGCTGCCTCTCTAACAGAAAGAAGGAATAGCATTGATGCCCTCTAGTATATTGTGAAAAAATTGGATAGAGTAAAAACAAACTTGATTTGCTAGTCAGAATTCCAGAAATATTCACCATCCAAAATAGAAGTTGAAAAGGATTTGTGAACCATATAAGTCATAATTACAAAGCCTAAATTCTTAAATGTCTGTGGAAAAGGTTCTTAAGCCATTGCTCTGGATGTGTTCACGTCTCATACGTAAAAAACTTTTTAATTGGCCCAGTGATTTAAATTCTCAGAATCTAAGAGGTAATGAGGAAAAATTTAAAATGGAAAGACTTCTTGAGGCAGGAAAATGGAGAGCAACAGTTGCAGTTGGTAATCCACCAGCAAGAAAAGGGTAAAAGAAACAACTGTCTAATATAGAATAGTAAATGGGGTCACAAAGAACAATATTAACCTAGCTTCCATATGTTTCAACTATCATCCCAAAATGCCAGATTAAAAAAGATAAGAGGTAATACACTTGAGCAGCTAGATGTTGGTAATAATATGAAGATTTTGAGATACAAAAATTTCATAGTTTTCCATAGAAGAGCCTGACAAGGATGTAGATTGTCTGACTGCAGAGCTCATGCTCTTACTCACTGCTCAGGTTAACTCTGTATCATGGATGTATAATATGAACAATGAATGGGCTAAGTTGAAAGGACAGAGATGAGGAACCTGGAACGCAGAACAATGGCAAAGTTTATTCAACACTAAAAAAGGTGGGGGAAGGAAAGAAAAAGACAGAAATGGGGAGAGAAGAGAAAGAGTGAGGAGAAAAAGAGAGACAGAATGAGAAAATTTTTTGCTTATGCTTTTTAAAAAATATTTTATTTTATTTTAAGTTCTGGGATACATGTGCAGGACATGCAGTTTTGTTACATAAGTAAACATGTGCCATGGTAGTTTTCTGCACCTATAAACCCATCACCCAGGTATTAAGCCTGGCATTCATTAGCTATTTATCATGATGCTCTCCCTCCCCTATGCCTCAAGACAGGTTCTAGTGTGTATTTTTCTCCTCCCTGTGTCCATGGGTCCTTATTGTTCAGCTCTCACTTATAAGCAAGAGCATGCAATGTTTGATTTTCTGTTCCTCATTAGTTTGCTGAAGATAGTGGCTTTAAACTCCATCCATGTCCCTGCAAAGAACATCTTGTTCCTTTTTATGGCTGCATAGTATTCTGTGGTATATATGTACCACATTTGCTTTATCCTGTCTATCACTGATGGGCATTTGGGTTGATTCCATGTCTTTGCTATTGTAAACAGTGCTGCGATGAACATATGTGTGCATATATCTTTATAATAGAATGATTTATATTACTTTGGGTGTATACCCAGTAATGGGATTGTTGGGTCAAGTGATATTTCTGTTTCTACGTCTTTGAGGAATGCCAACACTGTCTTGCCACAATGGTTGAACTAATTTACATTCCCACCAACAGTGTAAAAACGTTCCTATTTCTCCACAGCCTCACCAGCATCAGTTGTTTCTTGACTTTTTAATAATCATCATTCTGACTGGCATGAGGTGGTATCTCATTGTGGTTTTGATGTGCATTTCTCTAGTAATCAGTGATGTTGAGCTTTTTTTCATGTTTGTTGGCTGCATAAGTATCTTTTGAGAAGTGTCTGTTCATGTCCTTTGCTAACTTTTAATGGGGATATTTTTCTCTTGTAAATTTGCTTAAATTCCTTGTAGATTCTGGATATCCACTGACCCCACAGAAATATAAACAACCATCAGAGAATACTATAAATACCTCCATTAAAATAAACTAGAAAATCTAGAAGAAATTAATAAATTCCTAGACACATACACCCTTCCAAGTTGAATCCCTGAATAGACCAATAACAAGTTCTGAAATTGAGGCAGTAATAAATAGCCTACCAACAACAACAATAAAAAAAGCCAACGACCAGACGGATTTACTGAAACTATTTCAAACAATTGAAAAGGAGGGACTCCTCCCTAACTCAGTTTATCAGGCCAGCATGATCCTAGTACCAAACCCTGGCAGAGATACAACAAAAAAAGGAAACTGCAGGTCAATATCTCTGATGAACATCCATGCGACTATCCTCAATAAAATACTGGCAAACTGAATTCAGCAGTACATCAAAAAACTTATCCACCATGATCAAGTCGGCTTCAACTTGCAAGGTTGGTTCAACATACATAAATCAATAAATGCAATTCATCACATAAACAGAACTAAAGACAAAAACCACTTGATTATCTCAATAGACACCAAAAAGGCCGTTGATAAAATTCAACATCCCTTCATGTTAAAAACTCTCAATAAACTATGTATTGATGGAACATACCTCAAAATAATAAGAGCCATTTATGAAAAACTCACAGCCAATATCATACCGAATGGGCAAAAGCTGGAAGCATTCCCCTTGAAAATCAGCACAAGACAAGAATGCCATCTCTCACCAATCCTAATCAAAATAGTACTGGAACTTCTGGCCAGGGCAATCAGGCAAGAGAAAGAAATAAAGGGTATTCAAATAGAAAGAGAGGAAGTCAAATTGTATCTCTTTGGAGATGACATGATCCTATATCTAGAAAACCCCATCGTCTCACCCCTAAAGCTTCTTAAGCTGATAAGCAGCTTCAGCAAAGTGTGAGGATACAAAATCAATATGCAAAAATCACAAGCATTCCTATACAGACACAGTAGACAAGCGGAGAGCCAAATCATGAGTAAACTCCCATTCACAATTGCTCCAAAGAGAATAAAATACCAAAGAATAAAATACCAAAGGAATACAGCTAACAAGGGAAGTTAACAACCTCTCTGAGGAGAACTACAAACCACTGTTCAAGGAAATCAGAGAGGATGCTAACAAATGGAAGAACATTCTATGTTCATGGACATGAAGAATCAGTATTGCGAAAATGGTCATCCTGCCCAATATGATTTATATACTCAATGCTATTCTCATTAAACTACCATTGACATTCTTCACAGAATTAGTTAAAAAACTACTAAATTCATATGGAACCCAAAAAGAGCCCATATAGCCAAGACAATCCTAAGGGAAAAAGAACAAAGCTGGAGGCATCACACTACCAACTTCTAACTATACTACAAGGTTACAGTAATCAAAACAGCAGGGTACTGGTACAAAACAGACACACAGACCAATGGAACAGAATAGAGTTCTCAGAAATAAAACTGCACATCTACAACCATCTGATCTTCGACAAACCTGAGAAAAACAAGCAATGGGGAAAGGATTCACTATTTAATATATAGTGCTAGGAGAATGGGCTAGCCATATGCAGAAAATTGAAACTAGACCCCTTCCTTACAGCTTATACAAAAATTAACTCAAGATGGACTAAAGACTTATATCTAAAACCCCGAACTATAAAAACCCTAGAAGAAAATCTAGGCAATACCATTCAGAACACAGGCATGGGCAAAGATTTCATGACAAAAACATCAAAAGTAATTGCAACAAAAGTGACAATTGACAAATGGGACCTAATTAATCTAAACAGCTTCTGCACAGCAAAAAAAAAAAAAAAAAAAAAAAAAAAAAGAAAGAAAGAAATACCTATCCTCTGAGACAGCCTACAAAATGGAAGAAAATTTTTGCTTATGCTTTTAGGGTGTGCTATAAAATATAAGAAGTGGACAAAAGGACAAAAGTGATCAACATTTTGCTGAATACACTCTAGACTAAAGGGCAGATAAAATAAATAAAAAGCATTCAAATTACATATAAATTCATACTTAACACATGCAAGCATTACAATTGTCAGTTACTTTTAATTTCAGAAGTAATTTTATAAAATGTAATAAGAATATCATATCTTGATTGCTTGAGTTGGGTCACAACTCAGACAAGTACAGTGTCACGTATCCCTTAAATCTCACCAAATATTCATTACTAGTTCGTGTCTGGGATTGCTGCTCTACCTTCTAATGGATATGTGTGCATTGAAGATGTCCAGACGAGGAGTCTAATTCTAGAAGGCAGAGATGCCTCAATAAATTGAGGCCTTCCCTAAGAAACACAAGAAATATATAGATTTTGTCTTATATGTTTGTGTGAGATATTTGCTTTTCAGGCACAGATACATCAAGTTTTTTTTATTTTTATGTTTATATTGATATGCCTTCCACATGACTAATTAAATAAAAAAGGAGGGGAAAAGAGAAAGAAAAAGATTCAGAGCGTCATTTGTAAAATGTATCATTCAACATAAGAAAATCAATTAATGTGATACACTACATTAATAGAATAAAGGATAAAAACCACATGATTATCTTAAGAGATGCAGAAAAAGCATTTGTAACAGTTCAGCACCCTTTCATTATAACATTCAAATCAAACTAAGAATGGTAGGAAATTACCTTAAATTAATAAAATTCTATATGTAATTCTCACAGATAATATCATGTTCAGTGTGAAAATCAAAAAGGTTTTCCTATAAGGTCTTAGGATGCCTGCTTTCACCACTTCTTTTCAACACAGTACTGTTTGTACCAGTCAGAGTAATTCAGCAAGAAAAAAGAATAGGAGGCATTAAAACTGGAAAGGAAGGAGTGAAACTGTCCTGGTTGGCAGAACATAAGATCTTATTTATAGCAAGCCCTAAAATCTCTATGAAAAAATACGTCAGGAAAATTGCAGGATACAAAATAAATGTACAAAAACCAGTCCTGTTTGTACTATTAGCAACAAACTGTCTAAAAAGAAAATTTGAAAAACAGTCACATTTACAATAACACCAAAAAAATAAAATACCTGGGAATAAGCTTAACTATGGAAGCAAAAGATTTGTATACTAAAAACTACAAAACATTGATGAAGGAGGTGAAACAAGACACAAACAAATGAAAAGACATACCATTTTATAGATTGGAAGACTTAATATTGTTAAAATGTCCATACTGCCCAAAGTGATCTACAGATTCAATGCAATCTCATTTATTATTCCAATGGTATTTTTTACAGAAATGGAAAAATATTCTAAAATTCATATGGAACCACAGAAACCACAAATAGCCAAATCAATCTTGAGAAAGGAGAACAAAGCAGGAGGTAGCACACTAGTTAATTTCAAATTGTATTACAAAGCTATAGTAATCAAAACAGTAGAGCACTGGCATAAAGACAGACAAATAGACAAATGGAGCAGAATAGGGAGCCCAGAAACCAATCCACAAATATACATTTGACAAGTGGGTCAAGAAAACACAACAGGGAAAAGACAGTCTCCTAGACAAAGTCAAGAGGTATTGGAAATACTGGATTTTCATATGCAAAAAACAAAAAAAATATTAAATCAGATCCCTAACTTACACCATACACCAACAGCAACTCAAAATGGACTAAAGATTTAAATATAAGGCCTGAAATTATAAAACTATTATAAGAAAACACAGGGGAAAAGATTCATTCAATTGATCTTGGGAATTATTTCATAGATATAACACAATAAGTATAGACAATAACAACAAAAATAAACAAGTGGGATCACATCAAAAAAAAAAAAAAAAAAAAAAGCTTCTGCACAGAAAAAAAAAAGAGAGTGAAAAGACAGCCTATTAAGTGGGAGAAAAAAAAATTGCAAACCATATATCCAATTGAGATTAATCTAAAAATATTTAAAGAAATCCCAAAACTCAATAGCAAAAAACAAACAAACAAAAAACAAATAACCTGATTCAAAAATGGGATAAGGATTTGAACAGACATCCTCCAAAGAAGACACATAAATGGATAAATATATGAACAAATGCTCAGTGTTACAAATCATTAAGGAAATGCAAATCAAAATCATAATAAGATACCAACCCACACCTGTCAGGATAACCACTACTTTTAAAGAAAGACAGTAAGTGTCAGCAAGGATGTGAAGAAATTGAAAGCGTTGTGCAATGCAAAATGGTGCAGCTGCAATGGAAAACAATATAGAGGTTCCTCAAAATATTAAAACTGTGTCTACCATATGACCCAGTAATCCTACTTCCAGGACTGCTTATTTTTCCAAAAGAAATGAAATCAGGATCTCAAAGATATATTAGGATTCCTATATTCACTGCAGCTCTGTTCACTATAGTCAAGAGGCACACACAACCTAAATGTGCATCAACTAATGAATGAATATAGAAAATGTGGTATGTACATATAATGGAATATTATTTGGCCTTAAAAAATAAGCAAAGTCTGCAGCATGTGACAAAATAGATGAGACTTCAGAACATTATTCTAAGTGAAAGGAGCCAGAAAGAAAAATACTGCATGATTGCATTTATATAAGGTACCTAAAGTGGTCAAATTCATAGAATCATAGAATCAAAGGATGGAAATGTGGCTATCAGGGGTTGGGTGAGGAGAGAAATGGGGAGTTACTAATCAACAGGTATAAAGTTTAAGTCAAGCAAGAAGCATAAGCTCTAGAGATCTGTGGTACAACATTGTAATTATAGTCAACAATAATGTACTGTGCACTTAAAACTTTAGAAGCATATATTTCATGTTGAGTTCTTACTGCAATAAAATAAATTTTAAAAACCATATTTTAAAACACAAATGTGCCAAGGAGATGGATTTAGTTCCAAGTTTTGCGTGCAGTTAGAAGTCAATTTAATGAACTGAATTACAAAGCCATAAAAAAGTGTCTTACCTGAATAAAATGACAATTTTAAACTACAGAACTTGTAGTAGGTGTCACTACTTATTGACTTACCATAAATAATTAATGCTGCTTAGTACTGTTATTACAGATCTAATTTCAACAAGAGCCAATTCAAGCCTAACTATTCAACTAGCTACATTTCTTATCAGGGATTTCAGACAGTCAGAGCAGATTGTTGCCATGTTCTAGGACAATGCTGCTACGTGATAAAGGAGGTATTTATTTTTTGAATAAGATAATACTGTACTGAAATATATATAGAAGAACTAAATAGATTACTACACAAAATGCAATATTGTTTTTTATTTTTGGAATATTGTTTAAGGAAATATTAAAAAGCAATAAAATCTTTTTAATACTATTTTTAAATGAAAGATAAAACATTGGCTCACCTCTGAATTCATTTCCTCTGTGTCAATATTTTACTTCTTGAAGCTACTGAAAATACAGCTTTCAAATTCTAGTTCTGGTATTTTCAATATAGATTTTGGTACCATCACATTTCTCTTTTTTATATGATTAATGAGCTACTAAAATATCCTTGTAGAGCAAAAACAAAAATACCATTTGTTTTCAATATAGAATTATTTTAATTTATGTTTTTTAAGTTCTTAATATCTGTTTGTGTTTATTTGCCTATTTAACTCTCCAATGACTTGAAAATTAGACCCATATGATACATGCTTTTTTTGAAAAAACAAAAAAACAAACAAACAAAAAAGATCTATCACACTGTTGTTCAGTCTGGAGTGCAGTGGTGTGATCAGAGCTCACTGCAGCCTCGACCTGGCAGGCTCAAGTGATTCTCTTGCCTCAGACTCCCAAGTAGCTGGGATAACAGGCATGCACCACCATGCCTGGATAATTTTTTAAAATATTTTTCACAGAAATAAGGTCTCACTATATTGCCAGACTGGTCTCAAACTCCTGGCTTTAAGCAATCCTCCTGCTTCTGCCTCCCAAAGCGGAGATTGGGATTACAGGTGTGAGTCACCATGTCCAGCCTACATATTATCTTTTTTTTGTTTGTTTGTTTTTTGAGATGGAGTCTTGCTCTGTCGCCCAGGCTGGAGTGCAGTGGTGCAATTTCGGCTCACTGAAAGCTTCGCCTCCTGGGTTCACGCCATTCTTCTGCCTCAGCCTCTCCAATAGCTGGGCCTACAGGCACCCATCACCACTCCTGGCTAGTTTTTTGTATTTTTAGTAGAGACGGGGTTTCACCGTGTTAGTCGGGATAGTCTTGATTGCCTGGTCTCGTGATCTGCCCACCTGGGCCTCCCAAAGTGCTAGGATTACAGGCGTGAGTCACAGGGTCCAGCCCTACATATTCTTTAACTGTGGATCTGTATGCATACAATAATGCTTTCTTAAACGTGTATTCATATCTAACATTTTGCTTAAACACACAATGTTTAGTGTGCAGACCATGCATATTCACTGAATATTTGAGTTCCTTAAAATGTAGTATCTTTGTACAGTTCACAGTATCATAATTTTATACGGCTATCACATCAGATTGCTTTTTACTGATGATTCCAAAATGAACAAACAAAGCCACAAACAGTACAGCTTTCTTCACATTGAACTAATTTAAATTTGAAAGACAATATGCAGTAGGGCAGGACTTTATTAAGTATTCCTGATCAAGGGAATTAGAAAGATGTATTAAGAATATAAGGAATTTAGTCTCTGTTCCTCCTTTTTTCTGCTTCAAGACAATTGTCTTTGTAGATTAAATCCCAGATAAATAAAGAACCCATATTACCTGCTTGATTTTCCAATAGTTTTGTTTATGTCTTTTCTGTGGTGCCTAATATTTTCTCTCTTCACTTTGGACATAGGTATTTTAATTTGCACTTAATATGTGACAATCATTTTGAAGGACTCTCATCTACTGTTACCTGTTAAATCAAGCTGTATAAAATTACCTCTATTTGGTCATTTCAGAACTATAAACATTTGCCAGCAAAACAAAGAAAATGAGTTTTGACGAATTTTCTAAAAAGATACAACACTACCCAGTGATGCTTCATCGGGAAGAGTACAAATCCTACCTTTTCCTTGGTTGAGTACAATGTCATAATGTCAAATCAAAGTAAAAAACTTTAACAGTAGCTTCTTAAAGTAAAAACGTTAAGAGGAGCTTCAATTGTCACACTTATTTGTGCCCCAAATCTAATACCTTGTTTCTTGATAATTTCCATGCTTATGAAACCAAGGCAATAGGTACCCAGAACATGAGGGCAAGGTTCCCCAAAAAAAAATTCCTATGACACAGGATGCCTATTAAAAATCAATACTGCTGACTAACTGCAGATTTATTGGATAGAATATGATTGAAAATGCAGTCTATAAATGATTAAACAGTAGAATAGAGCAACTCAAGCAGAATGACTAAAAGGAGGTAGAAGAAAGACTTTTGAAAATATGAATGAAAGCATATTACTAAACAACTGGACATACCTATTTTCTTCAGCAATAGAACAGTAGCAAGAAGAATATGTTATCAAGAAAAAAATAAATATAAAGGTGGCTCTTAGAAGAGACTTTGCAGAAGCTGGAAATTGAAGGAACCCCTGAAACTACTGTGATGCTTTGGAAATAGCTGCCACAACTACAGACCAAAAGTACACGCTGCATCCAAATGTACAGTCAAAGGTTGATGCTAATACATCTCTGATACTCTGCCTGTTCACTATCGCCCAGCGTACCAATCTTCTTTCCTATTAGTCCCTATAACAATGGACTGGATACACTATCCCTGCAATATGAACTAACACATAGAGTCAATTTTTTCTGATCTAATTAAAAGCTCCATGTAAACCAGTGTGGATGTTTTAAATCATGCCTAGTTGTGGTACACATGCCTCTGTAATATTAACAGTGGCTGAAGGCTACGTTTAGCTATACTGCATTATTAAATCCTATGAGTGTAGCTAACGTCAGAAAATGTTTGGAAAGCACAAATATTTTAGCATGAAGATTTAACAAAAACGTGTTTTGTCATATCAGAATATCAGAGGGGAAAAACCCACTCATTTATGACAGAGCCAAAGGAAAGCTCTTTGCATTTTGCCTTGTCTATAACTTGGAAATGTATCCTATAAGTGTTCTTTGGAGAGATAAAAACCAGTTTCTATTTTCCTACTAAAACATTTTATAAAATTGTATTTACCTGGCACTGATTAGTACACTTGGTCTTCAGATACAACAAGAACATGTTTAGGTTTCTTCATTAAGAAAGTAAACAGAATATTCCAAAAAGGCTTTAGAAAATTCAGCAGAACTAATGTAATAAACATACTCTAACATGCATAATAACAATATAATTTACCTTTAATGGATATACAATTTTTATATTTACTTATTTTGCCAACTATTGACAAAATTTTGGAATTTAGCTATGATTTAATATTAGTTCTGAAACATACATATTAGTAGATAGATTCTATCATTAATACTTTTCACTAAATAAGAAGGAAAAAGGAAAATTGATGAGCTAGATGATATTTTAGAAAGCCTCTTTGCTTTTTTCACAAAGGATATTTTCAGTACACCCACTACCACCACCATAACCAAGAGCCTACTATTTGCCAGGCACTATAAACATATAATTTAATTTTATCGTCACAATATCTGTAGTGAGGTACAAATCTGGAGAAACTGGTACTCTAAATGACTTACAGCTTGGAGAAGAACAGTGGCTAGGTGTGCATCTTCTCTTAAGTTAGGATAAAATCTTCCTGACAGTGACTTTTTCTATCAGAAATATTGATAGCACAAATATTTGCAAAGATTCACTCAAATATGTGCATTAGGTCAAGAAATAACTTGCCAGTTAATTTTTAAGAAATAATCATGTAAGCCCCATGTATAAAAGGATAACAGCACAATCAGGTAATAATCTTCTCAAATTCCATACGACTAAACTTTGCTTGCATGTACCTTGGGGCTCAAGGGCAGCTGTGTACTTATGGGCTGCATCTACTCTTTTGTAGCAATCTCATTTCCTCTGTGTTTTGTTATTGTTGTTATTGTCATTATTTTGCTAAATAACTGTAAAATTTTATTGTGAGCGTTCTCTTCCCAACATTATGTTACCTACCCGAGAACACCTCATAAACATGATTTAGCAGAAAGCAAATTCAAAGAGTTGAAAGAATTGATCATAAGAGAACCAGAATCCACACCCAGCTCTTGTTCAATAATGCTTCTTTAGGTAGAGTTGTTTAAAGCTCCATATGCACCCACATTAACAATTGACATTAAGACTTGAATCTTATATGGAGGTAGGCTGGATAGTTGATTAGTTCATTGAGTGACCAATTGTTTTGTTTTGGGAGAACTATTGGGTTTCCCAGGATGTGGGACTTCCACTAAGTCCAAGGCAAATTGGGATGGTTGTTCTGCCTAAAGATGACATTTTGACATAATCTATCCTAGTATTCGGAGTGAGTAAGCAATATGACTGGCTACATGCACTTAAGAAAATAATATTTTGTATTTTATTGGATCTCCTTTGTTAGAGCCAGTAACCTATAAAAGCAAATTGTCAGTAAATGATCATGGAGCTATTCTAAGCCACAAGTTATATGTGGCTAGCTCCAAAACCATGAAGAAATTGTAAAATGCATTTCTACCAAATGAATTATTGCCTATGATAATGCAATTCTTAGTATTTCACTAGACTAGTAAAACTCTGAAAGGAACCAAGCTGTGATCTACAAATCCATAATCTAGGAACAGTTTGAAAATTAAAAATTAATTGTTTTTAGTAGTATAAAAATCCTATTACTTTATTTTAGTATATCCTTGACCCAATCTACTGAAACAAATATAAAATACATGGTCTGAGCTTTTGCAAGATTTTCTCATGAATAACTATTTTAAATTTTGAATTATAATTATAATCTAAGAGCATATTTAAAATAATAAATACTTAAAGTTAGAAAAATATAATCAATGACTATCCTAGATGTTTGCTAAAACACAGACTACTGGATATGGTCCAAAGTATTTCTATTGTGAGATGGCTTTTAGTGTTGCCTTTCATTTGACTAAGGTTGTTTATTGTATCTGGAATATGATATCTTCTGGGAGAGTTACTAGTTTTTGGGGTATATTTATGTACTAACCCATAGTTTCAAGATACATTTGAATAAAGAAATATAAAAATTTCATTGCTAGGACAACAAAATGCAGGTGTAGGGAGATCCCAGCAACATGTAAACTTCCTTTTATGACGGCAATAGAAGTTTGAAAAATCTGGATCATCTTATTGCTCTATATACTGCCTTAGTAAAACTAAAGTTGAAACCTCACAATGACCATTGCTTCTATTTAAGATGTGCTGACTTATCATCATCTATATTTTTCCTCTCTGAAGTTACATTAGTGAAAATAGGTCATATATATGCTTGATTACCTCAGGAAATGACAGAGCACTGAAATGAAGAATCTGTTGAATATCAACAACCTTGAAGTTTCTTCATTTCCTAACCACTATCAATTTCATAAAGAATATTTTGTATTTATGTTAAACATTTGTTCTCCTAATAGGTTAGATATAAATATACTTACAATATGAATCATTTCTATAGATTTTAGTGGGAAATACTAGTATCTAACATATACAGTGACAAAAGTCATCCATAAAATGATTGTGAACTTATTTCAAGATTAATCATCAATGACTGAAGCTATACACTGTAGGCAGAATAATGCTCTCCCCAAAAGATGCCCATGTGTTATTATTTTTGAAAACAAAAATGTTTTCTTCATTTTTAAGAAGGTGAAAAATAAGTTAAGAGAAGCTAACTATTAGTAACATCCTAAAAGATTTAGGAACCAAAATTTAAACCTTAGACTTTTGAATGCTAAAACGTATGCAAAAGAGCTATAGGGAACATCTTATTCTCTATATCTACAATATTCTAATAACATTTGTTGTGTTCCATTATTGGCTGTAGCAGTAAACACTGTTGTTCAGATAACCTGGATTGTTATCTATGATAAAAAATTATTAAAGCACCCATATTTCCAATATTTTAGTGCGTGAAATGTGAAAAGTCCAATGTTTTTTCTTCCATTTCACATATTAGCTTTGCCCTCACTGAAAAAGAGACTCGGGGGAAAAAAAATCCAAGAATAATGCACAAGTTCACTGACTTATCATTTATGTCCCTGCTGTAATCTTTTGACCATGCTTTTAAAAATTCATGATGTATTACAGGAGTGATATCTGTCTCTCCCTAAAATTTCATCTTACTTTCTTCCTTTAGAGTTGCATTCTTCATATTTCCTGAAAGCTAAGAATACAGGGCCATAAATGCTATCAATAGGGTCACTTCTTTGAGTTCCCAGTGAGGAATAGGCTCTTTAACACATCTGACTCATTTTCTTGCTTTGATTTAGCATATATTATAAACTTATGTCTGAAATTTTAAGGAAAAGCAATCCTAAATGCGAAGTTCACATTCAGTAATTTGGGAGTATTATAGACTGAATTGTGTCCTTCCCTCCAAATTCATATCCCGAATCCTGTCTTCCAGTGTGACTGTATTTGAAGACAGGGCTTTTACAGAGAGGTAACCAAGGGTAAATTAGGTCCTAAGGATGGGACTCTAATCAAATACGGCTAGTGTCCATATTTGGGACGCTAGAGGAAGGGACACTAGAGCTTTCTCTCTTTCCCTCCATGAAAGCACAGAGGAAACAAGAAAGCTGTCATCTTCAAGTCAAGAAGACAGCCTTCATGAGAAATCAACCCTGATGGCACTTTGATCTTAAACTTGGGGCCTCTAGACCTATGAGAATTTAAATTTCTACTGTTTCAGTCTCTCAGTCTGTGGTGCTCTGCTATGGCAGCCCAAGCTGACTAACATAGGACATCATCATATGTATACCATCTATTTTCACAAATCTAAATAGTCCTTAAAAACTGTTATTGATGGTTAACTAGCATATCTAGATTCTAAATAAATGATTCTCTTGATTATCTAGATGCTATGAAGATCATCTAAACCCAAGAGGCTAGAAAAATTCATATGACTAAGGAAAATGGCTGATGTTAGTATTAAGGTGCAGGTTACGGCAAAATTTCTACTGTTACTTCCTCTTGCACTTACATTGGCTGTCTATGACCATAGGTGTAGCATATCACAAGACAAATTGTTTTTGTGTTTTGTTTCATGCCCACAGTTATCAAAAATTCTATAACTAAAATATTTTCTTTTTCATAAGGCTTAAGTAAGTTACTTAAATTCCTCTAAACATGAAGAGAACTATCATGAATAGATAACAGTATACAAAATGTTTTTGTTTTGTTTTGTTTTGTTTTGTTTTTTGAGATGGAGTCTCGCTCTGTCGCCCAGGCTGGAGTGCAGTGGCCGGATCTCAGCTCACTGCAAGCTCCGCCTCCTGGGTTTACACCATTCTCCTGCCTCAGTCTCCCGAGTAACTGGGACTACAGGCGCCCGCCACCTGCCTGGCTAGTTTTTTTTGTATTTTTTAGTAGAGATGGGGTTTCACCGTGTTAGCCAGGATGGTCTCGATCTCCTGATCTCGTGATCTGCCTGACTCGGCCTCCCAAAGTGCTGGGATTACAGCTTGAGCCACCGCGCCCGGCCCTACAAAATGTTTTATACTGAAATTCACAACAATTGCTGGGCATTTATATTACAACTTCCCTAAGAGCTACATAAAATAATAAAAAGAGATAATAGCTGCCTAACATAGGCAGCCTAACAAAGCAGCCTAACAAAGACGTTTCTTGACCTCTATCTTCTTCCATGATAATTTATTGAGACAAAAAGAAAAACAAAAACAGAGTAGAAGAGAAAGGACAAAAAATTGAAGAATACATGAGAGAGGGAAGGAGGAGAAAGATATATATTTTCCCCCTATTTCTATAGCCAGTAATACTTTTATGGCTTGGTTCCTTGAATTAAATCCCATTTAAAGATGATATCTTAATTAGATAATGTTTATAAATGCTAAGGTAGAGCAGACTAAATCAAGGGACTTATGTAATTAGGCCAAATGAGCCACACCTATCCCTTTTTTATACACTTCATCATAACCTCTCAAGCAGGTAAAAAATATGTTTTTCAACCTAATATAGGTAATGTACTTAATTCTTATTTGCCTTTGAAATTGTGAGACATCAAGTCATTAAGTGCTTGAAATTCATTAAAATAAATAAAATTTGTTTTATCATAATTTCTATGTGTCCTAGTGTTGGAAACACACATAATATGAGAAACTTAAAATAATTTATACTCAGTTATCCTAATTATGATAATTTCAAAATACACTTATATTACCATCTAAACTTATAAATTTTAACAGGCATATTTTAATAAACTATGAGAAATATAGCTACATTAAGAATTTACCAATCAAGGATCAAGGGAGTATATATTCACGACAATTTGAATTTATGCTCCCAGGTTAAATATATACATATATATATACACACATGTTTTAAAGATAATTTACCAGTCAAGAGGTGATACCCCTTTTCATCCAAATATGAGTAGGAAAACAACCAAAACAACTTCTAGACCCTCCCAAGCACTGTGTCAATTGATCAGGGTGCATGACAATAAATAAATAAATAAGTCACTTTATCTTTTATAAAATTCTATGAACTGTCTCAATAAATTTTAAGACAGCTAGATTAGGTGTGATACATAATGACACTTCTGTGGCAGGAGACATTTTCATAGCATGCCAAACAAGAAATGGGAGCCAACAAATTAATTAACACTGTCTATGGCTGATAGACAATTATGAGTTCCATCACAATGCTATTTCATAGTAGGAAAGTTAAGAAACCACGTTATTAGTAATTCTACAGATGACATTGACTTTACCATGACACCTGGTATTCGAAGCAAAAAAAGATACTGCCTTTCGAAACAATTCTAGAAAATTAATTTCTATTCACAAAATGGAATGGGCTCATGAAAACAGTAGGATAACAAAGACTACATATTGCTATCATCCGAAGTAATTATTTAAACTTGTTTAAAGTGTATACATTGCCAGGTCATCTGCCAGAAAGTCTAATTCAGCAGGTATGGGATGCAGCCAGAAAACTTACTCCATGGTGTAACTGTTCTGCTGTAAGAACTTTTTAGAAACTTTTACTTCTATTATACATTATTTCCATCTTTACATCCTGTTTCATTTGGGCATTGTGCAAATCAGGTCCATAGACTGATTGCAATTAAAAAGTTGATGTGATTGTGGAGATGTTCCAATGGCATTTTGTCTCTACCAAAAGTACATTTATTAGCCAATTATTTGACATTAATTGCAAGAATAATTTCTAAACTAAAGTAAGACTTTTATAAACATATTGGCTTACAGAGAAGATTAACCAAACATATTACAATATTTATAATTTTCTCCTGTCAATAAGGTACACATTTTCCTTGACATTTTGCAAACCAACAGTTTAAAATACGGTAATTTTACATACATCACTTAGAGATTCAAAACAGTAAGAATCACTAGGAGCAACTGACTTTCACATTGATTATAGCAATGGCAACTTATATTCCTCTTTCACTATTAAAAGAGCAATGAAATATCTTGCATGCAATTATTTGTAGTTTACAGACCTATTTGCATGAGGATGTTCTAAGCTTAATTTACACCCTGTGTACTTTGAAAGCTACCTCAATAATTTTACCTATTTGAAATTCATAAACTCTTCCAACTATGAGCACCACCAGATGGAAAAATTTCTGAAATGAACTCAGTTTGAACGTGTAAAGTATGAGACATATGACATGTCTGATTAGAGTTACTGAAGAGTTGAACGGATACTAGCTTATATTTTTAAACTCAATTACTTACCATAATTCTAATACTTATTTTGTAGTGAACATCAATCAACATTTTTGTAAGATAATTTATAAAGGTGAATAATAGGTTTTTATGTTTGCCCAGTCTAGATACATATTAGCTGAAAAATAAAAAATGCAACATAAAGCTGAAAGGTTAAATAAAATATCTCTAGTTATAGCACTACTGTGCCCTCCATAGAACAGGTATTCAAAGACTGTTTTCTGAGCCATTTTTTTTTTTTTTTAATAATCACAGAAATAAAGTCATCCAATTACTTTAAAAGATTTCAGAAATTCTACCACTTTTCCCGGTAATCTTCCCCTTTTGGCTTTAAGGTATGAAGTCCTTATTTATTCCTAACAAAACACTCTGGCTGAGATTTAAGTTCATTTTCTCCATCTCTACAAAAACTAAGAAGAGCTGTCAGTCTCCTGTTTAGAATAACTCTTCAAACATTGGAGTCAGTCTAGTCCCCACTTCTTATGAGCTGTGGGACCTTGGAAAATGATAAAAATCACATCTACAAGATAAATATATTAAATATAATTTTATTGGTTATCTTTGTCTTTAAAGAATTTTTGTGTATGTCAATTTAGTTCATTCTCAAAACAATCCAATGAGGATGTTTCATTACTGCAGGACAGTTCATTATGTGCCAGATGATAGAAAAAGACATGACAAGAAAAATCTGTTTATGTTCCTGTAGTTATAAAAATAAACTGAGATAAAAAACACTAAAGACTTTAAAAATTAACAAGGCACTGCGAAAGTGCAAGGTGGTAACTTAAGTAATAATATATCTCAGTGTTTTTTTCTTCCTCATTCTAGAGTAATGCTTTTATTCATCCCATAGGTCATACTTCCATTTTATTTTTAATTTTCTCTCTGGATCATACATATTTCAAAAAAAAATATCAAAGAAGCTAAGAAAAACGAAACTAGGTATAAGGCACAATGCATTTCATGCCAAGAAGAATAACATTATTACAACCAGTTCTTATATGTTAACCTGTTTATTCTTGTTTCTCAATATCCAATTTCCCCTTTTTAAGTCAAATGATATTAACTTTTATAAGTCCCAAGTCCACTAAGATTTTATATTTCTATTTTTTTCTGCAACATAATTTCCATCAACTTTTTTTTTTTTTTTTTTGGAGACAGACTCTCACTCTGTCGCCCAGGCTGGAGTGCAGTGGCACTATCTCGGCTCACTGCAACCTCTGCCTCCCAGGTTCATGCCATTCTCCTGCCTCAGCTTCCTGAGTAGCTGGGACTACAGGCACCCGCCACCACGCCCAGCTAATTTTTTTGTATTTTTAGTAGAGACGGAGTTTCACCGTGTTAGCCAGGATGGTCTCGATCTCCTGACCTCGTGATCTGCCCACCTCGGCCTCCCAAAGTGCTGGGATTACAGGTGTGAGCCACCACGCCCTGCCTCCGTCAACAATTTCCTACGATTATTGATAAAGTTTAATTTTCTCTCATTGTTCTTGTACTTTAATGACTTTTCACTGATATGAAATAGAGTATTCTCTAGTTTAAGACAATTTAAATCTTAGCCAAAATCAGTGTTCCTATCATTGTTGAACCATAGGAGGGTCCCAATAACTTTGATTAATAGAAAAATTAATGTATAAATGAATGAACATTTCAAAATCTTGGCAGCTCGATGGAACATATGCTGATGAACCAATGCCATAGCTGACTTTTTAAAATATATTTTACAATAAAGTCCTAAGTTTAATCTTTTTACCAACTAAGTTGGTTGGATTTGCTGACCAGCTCTTTGTTGGAAGAACTAGTAAAGTGTGTTCCACATGCTTTATATGTATCCACTCTAATTCTTTCTACAGCTTCATGAATTTATGAGGAAATCAGGCAAAGAAGAGTTAGGTGACTTGCTCGACAAGGTGCAAAAGCTAGTAAGTGGCACAAGCAGAGTCTAGATCCAGACACAAAAAAGCCCACACTTTTAGAGATTTTTGTTAATGGGAAAAGGGTCTTTAAAAATCTTTAGTTTAATATAGTTACTTAAAAGTAAAAATTTATATTAATTGACACAAAAAGTTGGAGTTTTTCAAGACCAGTTCAAATTTTAATTTATTAAGGTGATTGTTTAAGCACAATCATACAAAATATGTTTTACTCATATACTCTCTCTTTGCTCTTTCATTCATCAATTTCTTTTTAAGATGTTTACCATTATTCTGGGGTCTATATTATTGAACAAAGGCTAACTTAAGTTTCAATCCTATTAAGGGTTTAACTTTTATTATTATTATTTTTTGAGACGGAGTTTTGCTCTTGTTGCCCAGGCTGGAGTGCAATGGCACAATCTTGGCTCACCGCAACCTCCGCCTCCCTGGTTCAAGCGATTCTCCTGCCTCAACCTCACGAGTAGCTGGGATTACAGGTGCCTACCACCATGCCCAGCTAATTTTTGTATTTTTAGTAGAGACAGGGTCTCGCCATGTTGGCCAGGCTGGTCTTGAACTCCCGACCTCGGGTAATCCACACGCCTCGGCCTCCCAAAGTGCTGGGGATTACAAGAGTGAGCCACCATGCCCAGCCATTTTCTACAAAAATACTGTTTTAAAAACATCTATCTGAAATTACCTATTAGTTTTCTTGACTTGACACAAAGTAAAAGAAAGATTATTTTACTTAACTCTGAAAGCACAAAACTCATTTAGCAACTTCAATCATGAATTTTTATATGAAGCATCTAGTATTTCTCAAGAATATTTTTGAACAGGATATACGCTCATTAGTGACATTTTAGAATGCAATACTTTAAAGAGCTATATATTGCATATTATACATGTAAACATATTACATGGAGTATATTACAATGACATTTTACTGTGTCCATGTATGAAGCTTTTCAGATATCCCAGGATTTTCTGGGAATAAAGGTGCTTATTCCTACATACACCATAGAAATAATTTGGTCTTTAACAAGTTAAAGAGAGTTTTTAAACATTAGTTGTAGATAAGATACATGTAACATATGGAGATAATTCCATACCTGTTTTATTGGACAGTCTAAATGACACCATCTTATCAGGAATATTACATACGTTCCTCACTGAAGCAATACAGCTATAATTAGCATAGTCCTGAGGTCGAAGATTCTTTAGTTTTAAGATCTTTGTTTCACCCTGAAAATGTTAAAAAAAAAAAAAAAAAAAAAGCATTAGAAAAAGCCAAAGCCAACACAACCAGAATGAATGAAACATCACATTACATTGTATTAAATCATATTATTATGAGAATATGACAGGCTGTCTTTTTTTAAGGGAAATGCCCTAACTTTAAAATAAGTTATAAATGAACTAACTTTAAAATAACACTGCATTTTAAAATAATACTGTAATATTAAGTATGCCTGGAGATAAAAACTAACAGACTACAATAAAAATTCATAACATTTTCTTTGCAAACTAGTTTCCTCAGGGGAAAAGTCTATTTCTGGTGGTAGTTATGCAAATTATTATACAAGGATCAGAACAGTGTACTTAATAATGGAGTGTATTCAACAAACACTGCAATCTATTCAGACATTGACGTGAGAAGACAAAAGAAAAGAATCTGAAGAAGAGCCAATAAATGAAACACAGTTGTTAGAACAAAGTTAATTAAGTAAATCTAATGATAGATAATTAAATTTATAAACATAAATATTTTGCATATGGAGCAATGACAGGTGACAGATCTAAAACTGAAAGAAAGAAGCATTCATGAGTATTTCTATATTATTATTGTTCTTGTTATTTCATGTTCAAGAGTTTAAGGGCTAACCCTCCAGGTAAATCTGCACAACTGTAGATAGATGCAAATCAAGCTAGTGGCCAGAAGTATCTAACAAACTCTTGAAGAGCCAAGCAAAACTTTGTAAAAACATTGGATTGAAATTGCTGAAGGGAAAAAAAGAACATACAACAAAATTTAGTCTCCTGCCCAATTCAAATTAGGTCCCTTGGACTTTCTTTGCCTTCTAAAGTTATTAATGCATTATCTCAAAAGAGTTATTCTTGTAAATAACTTACTTATTTTGATGGCAAAACAGTCTCCCAATGATTTTATAGTATTAGGGATACTATAAAAATTCAAAATGTTATTTTTTTTCCAGATAATGTGTGTATGGAACAATGTGTTTCATCACTTTACCTGGGTAACATGTGTCGAGTTCTAAAACTTGTAATACTTTCATATGTTACTGAGGAGGACTGGAATACTTAGTGACTTACTACCTAAAAACACTGCTGTTCATTTGCAAGAAAGCTTACCCAGACATAGGCACACAGTTTTGCAAATGTGTCAAATGAATCTCTATTCTAGTGTGCATGGAATTGTGGTCATAAGTATTTTCATTCACTGTCCAAATTCAGTCTTAAATCAGTCACTCCTTTAGCATTTCCCTCAGTGGTATAAAAAAAAAAATTACCTTTCAATTTTTGTTTAGAGGAAACACTGAATTTTTAACATACAAAAAAAATAAATGTATCCCGTACAAATATACACAGAAATCTATGCGTTTCTAGAGTTTATATATAAAACTATTATCTTGCATTACAGAATTCCCATACATGATATAAAATGCCTAGAAAATGTGCTTAGCTAGAAAGAATAGTTGAAAGAAAATGATATGCTAGAATTAGTCAACTCAGATAATTTTGGAATAAAGTGATACATCTTACCTCTCCTACCTTTGTCACACTTATTGCTCAAATTTCTTTGCTTTTATTTCTCCTCTCTATATGACTAGTGTTATTCCTTGGAATTCTACTTGTTCCATAGTTAACCTCACTTTATAACATTTCATTAGGTGGCATTATCCTTGCTGATGAATTTCTACTACAAGCTCTATTTCTTGCCCCACTCCAAAGTCTGAGCCCCCATTCCAGAATTCTCCCTGAAGTTTCAGATACACATAACAAATGTTTGTCAATATGTCCATTCTGATGCTTCAGACACATCTAAACTCAACATATCCTAAATTGAACTTCAAATCTGTTCCTTTAAACCTACTCCTATTTCTGTAATAATTGTAATTTACACCTCAGCAGTTTAGACCTTATCAGTTATAAGTACATTACCTTTCTTTGGAATATCCACTGCATCTTATACTATGACATATATTTGTAACTCACTATTTAGTGTTTGGTTATGAATTATCATTTGATGTGTTGAGTTGTGTTCTTTAACTGAATCATAAGCCCCCTAGGGGCAGAGGTATCCTGTATGTCCCACAACAGCTAAAAGAAAGTATTTCCTATCCATAGCTTAATAAATATTTGGATTAACAAGACATACTTAAATTTTGGTCTTTCTGACAGGAAGACCATTTGACCCAGCCATACTATTATTACTAGGTATATACCCAAAGGAATATAAATCATTCTATCACACAGATACATGCACATATATGTTTATTGCAACACTATTCACAATAGCAAAGACGTGGAATCAACCTAAATGTCCATCATGTTAGACACTGGATAAAGAAAATGTGGTACACATACACCATGGAATACTATGCAGCCACAAAAACACAAAAATGAAATCATGTCCTCTGCAGGAACATGGATGGAGCTGGAGAATATTATCCTTAGCAAACTAATGCAGTTAAAGAAAACCAAATACCACACGTTCTCACTTATAAGTGGGAGCTAAATGATGAGAACACACAGACACATAAAGGGGAAATCACACACACTGGGGCCTATTGGAGGGTAGACGCTAGAAGCAGGGAGAGGATCAGGAAAAATAACTAATGGATACTAGGCTTAATCCCTGGGTGATGAAATAACCTGGACAACAAACCCCTATGAACACATTTACCTCCTAAGTAGCTGGGATTACAGGCGTGTGCCATCATGTCCGGCTAATTTTTGTATTTTTAGTAGAGACGGGGTTTCACCATGTTGGCCAGACTGGTCTTGAACTCCTGACCTCAAGGGACCCATCTGCCTAGGCCTCCCAAAGTGCTGGGATTACAGGCATGAGCCTGTGTATCTGGCCCACAGTGATTTTATAATAATAAAAGATACAAAACATAAAATATAGCTATACAAATTAGACATCTTCATTCTTCCTCATTAAACAACTCTGCCCTTAGCTTATGTCTGCTGTACTTCTTATATTATCTTCATTACTTTATAATTTTTTGCCCCTTTTACAAATATTGTTATACTAATAATCAGCTGGAAACTGTCTGATTTTTTCACTGTAATGTTTCTATATTTAAATATTTTTACTTGAACTACTAAAACCTGTACATGGCCAAACTGTCTCCATGTTCCTTGTAAAACATAAAAATCATATCAAGGAAACTCAATGATTTTAAATGTTATCTTGCCATGGCATGTCCTATCTCATACTTTAAGAAATAGTCAGTTGTTTACTTTAAATTAACTAAAAACAAGGAGGGGCTGAACTCCTCTAATGTTCTGTTTCTTGATCTTCAAGCTACTACAAGGGGTGTGGTCTCTCTAAAAACTCATCAAGCTGTACACTTATGTTTCATGTGCTTTTCTACACATACATTTCAATAAAAGTTTATGTAAAATTAACTATAGCCTTATTTCAACAAACAGACAATCATTTAGTACATACTCTGTGCCAATTACCTTTTGAACGCTGGGAACACAGCGGAAAGAACATGGAGCATATGTGTGAAACAATAAATGTCTACACAAATACAGAGGATAATTTAAAAGAGTATTAAATACTACCAAATAAATCAAACAAGAGAATAGATAGAGAGAAATGAAGATGTAGTAAGCTACTTTAGATGGAACAGACTGGAAAGCAGCTCTCATTAGGTCTTACTTGAGTTGAAAGTTCAAGGGCTAGAAATACACTGGAGAGATGAGTGATACAGAATGACACTGGGACCCACAACCTTGGAGACCCTGACACAGCAGTAACGTTGGCATGTTGGAGAGCTAGAAAGAAAATTAATGTGACTGGAGTGCAGCACAATAAAGAACATAAAATGAGGTAAGATTTCAAAGCTTGGAAAAGGTCATATTAGATGGGCTATGATCGCAGATTTGTATTTATTCTAAAGTTACTTATTCTGTGTTTAATGCTACTAGTCTCTTCCTTCTAATTTTTTTCACCAAGGATTGCTTTCTCCTCTTGGAAAATACTTTAAACTTGATTTCCACCATCCCTAATTCTCCATTTCACCAAGCAACTCTACTCTCCAGTCCTTTTGAAAATTATCTGACAGCCATTATTTCAAGAAAGAGTTTTCTTTTTCTTTCTTTCTTTCTTTCTTTCTTTTTTTTTTTTTTTTTTTTTTTTTTTTTTTTTTTTTTTTGAGACATAGTTTAGCTCTGTCACCCAGGCTGGAGTGCAGTGGTGCGACCTCGGCTTGCTGAAACTCCGCCTCCAGGTTCAAGCAATTCTCAAGCTTCAGCATCACAAGTAGCTGGGATTATAGGCGCGTGACATCACACTGGGCTAATTTTTATATTTTTAGTAGAGATGGGGTTTCACCATATTGAACAGGCTGGTCTGGAACTCCTGGCCTCAAGTGATCTGCCTGCCTTGGCCTCCCAAAGTGCTGGGATTACAGGCATAAGCCGCTGCACCAGCCTCAATATGAAGAGATTCCAACCTAAAAGTTCTTACTTCTGATCCATCCTCTAAAAGTGTATTCTTCCTATATGTATTCTCCTTTACTTTTTGAGTTAATGCTTTTTGTCTATTTATATCAATCACATTTGAGTATATATTTATATAAGTTTTTATTGTTTATATTATGTCTATGTATTGATCCTGCCTTTCCATTTAATGAGATCACTTCAAATTCCCTTCCCTACCATTTGGGCAGTGTTTTGCATGTTGTCAACTCAGAAAAGATTGCTGACTAGAAAGGAATAGAGCCAGCTCATCATATTGCACATAGTAAGTTTTTAGTAAGTTTCCTGAACCATGTTGGCTCTAATGGTAGTAATGGAAATTTTAAAAATCTTTACATTAGGGTAGCCTGCAAGACAGATTTATGAAGCTGCATTTCGGGCCATCCATAGGAGAGCTGAACAGTCAATTATGGAAAAGAGAATGTAAAAGAAAGATAAGCCCCAAGGAAATATATATAATAATCAAGTACAGAGAACCAATATCAATGCAGCTCTGGCCATTAAAATGCAGAGGTGGCTTTTGTAAAGGATGCATTCTTAAAATATTTTGTATACCTGAATTTTTGTGATCAGGGACACTGCTAGTATTTATGTTATCTAAAGGTAAAAAATATGAATTTGGTGGTAATATTGAGATTACAAAAGAGAATTTGTGCTACTGTTTGAGATAATTTCTATTCTTTAAAGACCTACAAGTGTAGCCCTATAAATACAATGGTATGCATATGTATATCCTAGTTAATTCTTATTCAGAACACAGCAGCAAAATGGACACATGAGAAGGTGCTGTAGTTTAGATGTTTGTCCTTAATCCTCATGTTGAAATTTAATCCCAATGTTGGAGGTAGGGCCTAATGAAAGATATCTGGGTCATGGGGGTAGATGCCTCATGAATAGATTAATGTCCTGAGGGGGGCTGTGAATGAGTTCTAACTCTATTAGTTTCCTTGAGAGCTGGTTGTTAAAAAGAAATCTGGAACAGCCCCCTCTCTCTCTTGCTTCCTCTCTCATCATGTGATCTCTGCACATACCAGCTCCCCTTTGCCTTTTGCCATGAGTGAAAGCAGCATGAAGCCCTCACCAGATGCAGATGCCATATCATGCTTCCTGTACAGTCCGCAAAACTGAGAACCAAACAAATCTCTTTTCTTTATATATTACCTAATCTCAGGTGTTCCTTTATGGCAACACAAAACGGACTGAAAAGAATAGACAAAAAAAGAAAGAAAAGCCTCTAGATGCATGATTTCCCAGTGGTTCAGCTATCATGGGATTGGAGAGTTGTTCTGGGTGAGCTAAAATGATTACTTCTTGCAGTCAGAAAACAAGATACTAAGATATGTGAAACTAGAGGACCCAGGTAACATGGTCTCTAAGTTAATATATAAGATTAATGTATATACCATGTCAATGGGTAGAGTGGGTAATTCAGATGAAGTCTGTTAATGGAATATTTTTTTAAATAACAGAATGATGGAAAACTTTGAGGCTTACCTTCTTAATTCATGACAGTCAGGATATAATAAAAATATTTTAAAACAACACGGCAGAATGTGTAAGAAAGCAGAGAATATATGCACACACAGATTAATGTTATCAAATGGCATATATGGGTACATGTGGTAATGAGTATCATTTAGACTTTATTATTTATAACTACTTTATCACATAACATTAATTTCATTTGGTTGATCATTTGCGTTTGATATTTTGGGTGTTGGGAGGCTTTTTGTATGTGAATTTTCATGATTTGTAAAAAGGAATTTTGAGTTGATTATTGTCTAATTGTATAATTAGTCTAATTAGACTAATTACAACAAATTATGTAATTGATGTAAATATGTTCAGTCTTGTAATTAGATGGTGTAATTACAATACACAAGATGATGTCATGAACATCTTTACAAAAGTTCTAGACAAATGGAAAGCGAATTTTCAATTTGTAAGATTTAAGTAATTATTTAACATTTCTTAAACAATTACAAAATTATCTGCAATATATATATTTAACTTTTGACATTATTTTTTAACAAAAGAAATAAAAGGAAGACATACAATGTATATTAGTTAGTGGCCCTTACCAATGCTGACATTGCTGTAGTGAAGGAATACACACAGCCTCAAGCGGTATTTCCATATTACTTATAAAATAAAGCAGAACTTAAAAAAATTTATATTCATTCATTTTGATACTTAGATATCAGTAAAAACTAAAGCCTGTCAAATTAGATTCATTTTATGAAGCTCTAATGACTAATTTATTACAAACTTATAAATAGAAAATTATATATGCTAGCCTATGTCTTTTAGTAGTGAGTGGAAGTACAAAAAATATAATTATTCCTCCTAGAAATATTGCATTATGTGCTTATGAATTCATATCAGCTTTAGGAACACAGACCAATTTTTTTCTGGAAACATTGTCTATAAAAAGGTATAAACAAAATTTTTGTCACTCAACAGAATTTAGGAATAAATATTCAATTCAAATTACTATAGTTATTAACATATTAGTAATCAGCATACAAAATAGATTATCTCATTATCTTAGAAATTCTATTTTATTAAAAACAAGACGTTAGTAAATAACATTATTATTGAAAACATATCTTGAAAAGAAGTTTCATTTTCTAACATTAAAACTTCAGCAGACATATTATCTATTATCTGAACCCTTCCACCATATATTCCCAATATGCCTTCCCAGCTTCACAGTTCCCTGTCATCCACACATACTAATTATTGTTCCAACTAACCAGAGACATGGATACTCTTTGGAGACATTGTCTTTCTTCTGCATTTCTTGCAGGTGCTAATGTCTCCACCTTGAATGCTCCCTCCATGGCAGTGTTGTGTACCTCTATTTTGACAATGATTTTTATTTTATATCATAATTATTGATCACCTTAAGTTTTCCTTTATATATCAACAAACATCAGAGGAGGAGCCTTGCCTAGTACCTCTGTATTTCTGGCAAAGGTATGCCCATATCTTGAATATAGTAGATCTTAGTTATTTTAACTGAATCTTATTTACGTCATGAAGCCACAAAGGCCAATGGCTATCAACCTAAGGAGATAAATTTAAAAATTAAAATATTATTGAAGTGCCCCAATATGAACAATGCTAACACAAAAATTTTTTTCATTATAAAGTACACATGACAGTATGGGAAACAGTAGTTCAAGAAATCAATAACATCTAAGAAGTATATATGTATATGTTTGTGTAAAGTTATATATACATATATACACACACACATATGTTTTGTCTTTCCCTACATATATATATGTATACATATATATATATATAGAGAGAGAGAGACATAAAAACATTAGCACAATAAGCAAAAGATAAAGTAAATAGAGAAAGAGTAACCCAATATGGAGGTATAAAAAAGGAAGGAATGAGACGTCGTATCAGCTTTTCAGAGACAGCTTCCCTGAGATGATGAGTCTTCAGTGTTAAGAAGGACTCTGCCATATTATCTAACTAAAGAATACCTAGAAATAAATTTAACCAAGGAGGGGAAAGATTGATACAATGCAAACCATCAAACATTGATGAGAAAAACTGAAGAAGATACAATTAAATTGGACGATATCACAGGTTAACGGATTGGAATAATTAACATTGTTAAAATGTCTGTACTATCCAAAGTGATCCACAGATTCAATCCAATCCTGTTAAAATACCAATGAAATTCTTCACAGATATAAGAAAACACAATCCAAAATGTGTATGAAACCACAAAAAATCCCAAACAGCCAAAGCAATTTTGAGCAAAAACAACAAAGTTGGCATCATACTATCTGACTTCAAAATATTCTACAATACTATAGTATCCAAAACAGCATAGTACTGACATAAAAATAGACATATAGGCCAATGGAATGGAATAGACAGCACATAACCAAATCAACACACTTACAGCCAATGAATTTTCAACAAAAGTGCCAAAATCTCACATTAGGGAAAAGACAATGTGTCTTCAGTAGATAGTGCTGGGAAGCTTGAATATTCACATGCAGAAAGGTAAAGCTACACTTCTATTTCTCCTCATATACAAACAACAACTCAAAATGAATTCAACCCTTAAATGTAAGACCTGAGATAACACAACTACTAGAAGAAAACATAGGGGAAATGCTTCATGACATTGGTCTAGGGACAGGCAACTGAAATAGAAATAGAAAAATAGAATTATATTGAACTAAAAAGCTTGGGCATATGAATGGAAACAATCAACACAGTGAAGAAACAACTTACAGAATGGGAGAAAATATTTGCAGACTATGCATTCAAATTGATAAGAGGTTAATATCTAGAAAATACACAGAACTTAATAGCAAAAAAAAAATCTTATTTTAAAATGGGCAAAAGATGTAAATAGACATTACTCAAAAGAATATATACAAATGACCAACAGTTATGTGAAAAAATGCTCAAAATCACTAATTACTAAGGACATGCAAAACAAAACCACAGTGAGCTATCACCCCCCTCCCATTCGAATGGCTATTATCAAAAAGACAAAAAATAACAAATTCTGGTGTGGATGCAGAGAAAGAAGAACACTTATACACTGTTGGCGGGAATGCAAATTAGTACAGCCATTATGGAAAACAGTATAAGGGTTCCTCAAAAAATTAAAAATAGAGCTATAATATGATCCAGCAATCCTACTGTTGGATAAATCCAAAAGAAATTAAAACAGTATGTTGAGGAGATACTTGAACTTCCATATTTATTACAGGACAATTCACAATAGACAAAATAGGTAATAAACCTAAGTGTTCATCCACAGATGAATGGATAAAGAAAATGTGGAATATGTACATAATGGAATACTATTCAGCTATGAAATAATGAATGCAGCTATAAAATAATGAATGTTTATTTTACCTAATATAATGTCCTCCAGATCCATCCACATTGCTGCAAATGATGGGTCTGTACCAGAGCCAGCAACATGGATGGATCTGAAGGACATTATGTTAAGTAAAATAATCAAGGTACAGAAAGACAAATACTATATTATCTACTCATGTGTGGAATCTAAAGAAGTTGACCTCATAGAATTAGAGAGCACTATAATCGTTAGCAGTGGCTAGAGAAAGGGAGGTAGAAGGGAGAATAGAAAGAGATCGGTCAATAGGTGCAAAATTATACTTTGGAGGAACAGATTCTAGTGTTCCATTGCAGAATAAGTTAACCATTTAACAATATTGTACTGTATATTTCAATACAGCTAGAAGAGAATATTTTGATCATTATCATCATGAAGAAATGATAAATGTATCAGGTAATGGATATGCTAAATACGCTGATTTGATTATGATACAATGTGTAGACATGTATCAAAACATCACACCATACCAGATACATATGGACAGTTATTTGTATCAAGTTTTTAAAAGTTTGACTGTGCTTGTTTAGTAAATTTAAAATAACTCCTTAAATATTTTGATAGTATGAAAGATTTTCCAAAATCTGGCCAAGGCCCATGTGTTCACTTCCAAGTGATTGGACCCATTTGCAGGTTAGAAATAGCCATATAGCTAGGCACGGTGGCTCACACCTGTCATCCTGGCACATTGCAAGGCCAAGGCAGGGGGATTGCTTGAGGTCAGGAGTTTGAGATCAGCCTAGCCAACATGGTAAACCCCATTTCTACTAAAAATACAAAAATTAGCCTAGTGTGGTGGTGGACACCTTTAATCCCAGCTACTCAGGAGGCTGAGGCATGAGAAACGCTTAAACCCGGAGGCAGAGATTGCAGCAAGCAGAGATCATGTCACCGCACTCCAGCCCAGGTGACAGAGCGAGGCTCCATCTCAAAAACAAACAAACAAAAAGAAATAACCATATAGTGAAAAGATATTTAGAATTACCTCATTTTCTATAAATGTTATCATGTTTGAAAAGATTCTAGAGGAAAACATGTTTTCTAAATCTTAATAGTGTGCATATTTTAAAAATAAATTGACAATAGAAAAATAAAATATGTAATAGATGATCATTTATCTGGATAATATTTTAAATTAAAAAATCATTTTAGTAACAATTGAAGAATGAATTAAAGCACCGCAGAATGTATGGGGGAAAATTCAGTCCTACCTGTTGGCAGGGAACACTTAGTGTCACAGTGGCCTAAATCAAGAGACAATCAGATTAGAACAGGCCTCAGTACTATGTTATGGTGAACTGACTAGCAATGCATGTGCGATGCTGATTTTCAGAGATTTATATTTTGGCAAGTTAAAACTGTTCTATACCTTTTAAAAAATAAAGAATACGGCTGGGCGCGGTGGCTCAAGCCTGTAATCCCAGCACTTTGGGAGGCCGAGACGGGCGGATCACGAGGTCAGGAGATCGAGACCATCCTGGCTAACCCGGTGAAACCCCGTCTTTACCAAAAAAAATACAAAAAACTAGCCGGGCGAGGTGGCGGGCGCCTGTAGTCCCAGCTACTCGGGAGGCTGAGGCAGGAGAATGGCGTAAACCTGGGAGGCGGAGCTTGCAGTGAGCTGAGATCCAGCCACCGCACTCCAGTCTGGGCGACAGAGCGAGACTCCGTCTCAAAAAAATAAATAAATAAATAAATAAATAAATAAATAAATAAATAAATAAAGAATACATATTTTTATTTATAATCTATTTGCAAAACAGGAATATATATGACGTGTGCAGATGTTATATAATCACTGCATTATTCCACAGTTAATATCTAAATATTGGCAATTATATTAATCTGAAAGAGGTCAGGCCTTAGTTTTCCATATAAGGAAATATATTCAATGGTGAAAAATAGGATGCTGGGATATTTACAAAGTCAAAATAACCTTATGTTATTAGAGTTTAGATATGAAAGCTGTATTAATCTTTAAAACTGTGGAGTAAAATATTTATAATAATTAAAGATTAATTACACATTTTCCTAGTTCGGGATATACAGATATCTCAAATGTATGTACAATGTGTCAAATTCCTGCCTATCTTGTGATCTATATAATTTATTTTCTTTTTTTCTTTTTTTTTTGACAGACTCTCACACTCTGTTGCCAGGCTGGAGCACAGTGGTGCGAGATCTCGGCTCACTGCAACCTCTGCCTCCCGGGTTCAGGCAATTTTCCTGCCTCAGCCTCCTGAGTAGCTGGGACTATAGGCACATGCCACCATGCCCAGCTAATTTTTGTATTTTTAGTAGAGATGGGGTTTCACCATGTTGCCCAGGATTATCTCGATCTCTTGACTTCGTCTCAGCCTCAGCCTCCCAAAGCACTGAGATTACAGGCATAAGCCACCACGCCCAGCCAATTTATATAATTTTAAAAATTATTTTTCATTGTCACAATACTTTTCAACATTTGTCCACATTTTTTTTATTTAAAACTTTTTCCTTGTTAATTTAGGTTTGTGCTTCTTTCTAGTCATCAAAAGACCTTTATAATAACAGCACGCAAATATTCCCACAGATTTCAGTATCTTCCTGAAGACTTATTAATTCCTTACTCTTTGTGTATTACACAACAATATTTCATATTACATTCACTCTATGTAAAATTAATTCAACTTTTATTAAATACATTTTTAATGACTCATTAAATATTTTCATTTTGGCATAATTAAAGCTCTATGTCTAAACCAAGTCAAAAACGAACATGACTAAAGGAAATTAAAGAAATATCTCTCCTAAAACTAAAGCCAAATAAATTTCAAATAGGTTTCTTCATATCTTTAATAGTTATTCACCATTTGCAAATGGTGAAATCAAAATCTCTCCTTTTGAGAAATACTTTCCACAAAACCCAAATCAGCCAGCAAAATGTATAACTATGTATGTTATAGTGAAACATAGGAAAACTTATATATTAAAAAAAATGTTAGGACATATTAAGTTAAAAAATGTTTTCAAGAGTTAACATTTTAAATTTAACCACATAAAAATAAGTTGTCCTTTATAGTTAAGTTCTCTAATCGTTAAGCCAAGCACATATTGATTTTTGAAAGGCCAGAATAGAGAAACTATGTTTTCAAATAGCTATGAATTCATGCTGCCTGAATTAGGAAAGTATCCTAGCAGAGTAGGGTGGAAATACTGTACCTTAATTCATACCTGGGTAAAGAATGGTTCATAAATCTCAACTCCTTTATCAGATCCTTGCAGCAAGACCTCCTGGCCACGTCTCCAGCTATACCGAACAGGAGGATTGGAATTGGCAACACACCGGAGGAACACTGTTCTCTCATAGTAAAATTGTTCTTTAGCTTCACCTATACTTTGATGAACAGTTACTACTGGATCATCCAAATCTAGAAGAAATAAAAACAACCAAATGGCAATGTTATGAGATAGATGACTTTTAAAGAATTGTGCATATACGACCCAACCAAAAATGCATATTCCTCGTTGACTGTATTACTTATCACTAGGTACTTTTTTTCACTCAGCTTATTGAATTCATTTGCAAAGACGTTTCCAGTGATAAGAAGTAAAGTATATTAGTATCTCTATTTGTTGATATAGTACAAATAATCTTGTATATTTCTAACTTTTTGTCCATAGCCACATAAAACAGGGTTCCATGAGAGAGATAAAAAATTAAAACACTCAAATTCAAGAGCTTAGCCAAAACAATGAACCTCAGTGACCAAAAAATTTAATATCAAGCTGCCTGACTTACTCTTTCTCTTTTTTCTTTTTTTTAAACAGGGTCTTGCTCTGTCAACCAGGCTGAAGTCCTGTGGCACAACTCAGAGCTTACTGCAGCCTCAACCTCCTGAACCCAAGCAATCTCCCTGCTTCAGTCTGCTGAGTAGCTGAGACTACAGGCATGTACCACCATGCCCGGCTAATTTTTTTTTTTTTTTTTTTTTTTTTTTTTTTGGTACATACAGGGACTGGCTATGTTTTTGGTACAGACAGGGACTGGTTGTTCTTAAACTCCTAGCTTCAAGCGATCCTCCCACCTCGGTCTCCCAAAGTGCGAGATTACAGGCGTGAACTACTATACTAGACCTCTTTGTCTTAATATACTTCTTTTTCCAATTATTTATAACTGATAAATTAAAAATAATAAAAAAACTTTATAAATTATTAGACTATGTTTTGTACCAAAACATGATCTTGCACAGGACTAAATGTTATCTCAAATGTTATATTCCAGATTATATTTGTTAATTTGAAGAGTGCTAAAAAGGCATTATTAAAAGTCACTCCTATTTCTATTACTGGATATTGGAACCAATTATGTGTCATTTTGCATGTATCGTAAAGAAAGACTGTACAGCAGAGGCTCAGCATTTTCTGAAAAAGATTGATTCATAAATACCTTGGGCTTTGGAGGTCAAATGATTGTTTCAACTACTTATCTCTACCATTGCAGTGTGAAAGCAGCCAAACACAATAGGTAAATTAATAATGAATGTTGCTGAGTTCCAATGAAGCTTTATTTATAAATACAGACACTCTTCAACCAGCTTTGGCTACTGGGCCATAATTTGCCAACCCTGATATGGCATATTCCAGGTTCTTTTCTTAAGAGAAAAATAAATTTTAAAAGTGTACTTGCATTAAAGCAGCAAGTTCTTAGTTCCATGTGCTAGTATAAACTTAGTATATACTTTAAGTATGATACAAAACCTGCTGTGTTCATTACCACCTTCACCCAGCTTTACCCCTTTGAATTATAACCAAGAAAGGTTACTTAACTTTGGAGTCTTCAATTTCCCATATTATTTAGGCTATTGAAGGATTAAATTAGATAATCCACAAAGCCCTGGACACAGAGTTTTAAGTTGGTGCAAAAGTAATTTCAGTTTTTGTCATTACTTTTAACGAATGCTTAATAAAAGTTAGCTATTACTATTATTAATAATATTATTACTATCATTACTGGAGTCTCATTTAAACTCCTATTGATTCTACGCTGTTTTCTTGTTTTTATTTCACCAATTCATAATACATTCAACTCTTATTATAAATAAGTAAAATGCCACTTGTCCATTGTCCAGACTATCAAACGCTTCTACATGACAAAAACTTTTACAAAGGCCTGGAAATAACCTACAGTATTTATGTGGACATAAGAATAGTGAAGTGTGTGAGCATATGCTACCCTGAATATTTAAAAGACATTGGTCCTTAGAAAAGATTCTGTCTGATGTGTTAACATAATAAAAAGCCAACCAAAGTAGTGAAGTAATAGCTACCCTAGAGAATCAAAGTAAAGAACAGAATCCAAAATTTCCCCATTCTTTAAAAAGTTTTTTATTTTTTTTCAAATGTGATTTGCTTGACAGTCCTACTTTGATTTCTAGTTTTGCAACATTCTGAGGGTTTTTTTTTTCTTCCAACATCAGAATATTTTCACAGCTACCTCAAAGGCCTCTAATTTTAGTAGTGTAAATTTACAGAACAACTGCTGCTTTTTGGTAAAGCTTAAAGGAACTTTCCATTTAAATTCACTCTATTAGCTGTGCAGTGATATATACTGCCAGGTTTTATTAAGTTGGGATATTTAGGGATACCAGCATCATTATCATAAAATGTTTTGAGATTTTAAAAATCTATCAAATATTAATTTGGTAGTTAGCCTTTCATATATATCATATATATTGATTAACTGAATTTAGCCTTAGTGACTTGAAAAAAGATACTCTGATTCAATTGTAAAAAATTTATTTTTTTTCTTGTTCAAAACATAATTTGTTTAGTCACAGGTTCATTTTTAGAAGTTATGAGCTGTATATTTTGTAAAGATTAAATTCTGAATTCAGAAAGCTCAGGCACAAAACAGAATTGGATGGTAAACAGTGTAACAATGATGACTTCCAAACAGTTAATAGGGTTGTACTTTCCAACACCCATTTATTGATGTATCCCCAGCTGTTTTCTTGTTAGGTGGTAGTGTCAACAGACTCAGTCAGGAATAGACCAAACCTGTTCTTCCCTGGTCTGGATGACTTGTGGGTCATTGGCCTTCAAGATTCTAATTTTGTGACAATGGCTTATTGTACTACGTTATCTGTTGAATTCACTCATGCTTAGAAATTTCTAAGTGTTTTTTACATTTCAGATTTAAAAACAACGTGCCAGAACAAGATTTGTGTAAGACAAGTGAAAAGGGAGCACAGCTAAAAATATATAATTTTAAGGGAGATTATATATGTATGTTTGTGTGTGCCTACATCTATGCACATGTGTAGATACACATAATTATATATAATAATATATAATGTAAGTAATTTATACACACATATCACTTAAATCTATTTTAATATATATTCTTTATATTACTAAATATATATCAAATATTTGTATTTGAGTTAGGACAGGTTTCTGAGAAAACAGATTCAGAGATGTCTGCGCAGAAATGGTTCTGGTAACTACCTTATAGATCAACACATGTGAGAGAGTGAAAGAAGTAGGATTGATCAAGGGGAGGGTTGAACTACAAAAGGTCTCAGTAGCCTTGCAGAACTTTCTGAGCTGTGATAGCCCCTCAAAGCTGCTCTGCCCTGAGGCAAAGGTGCTAAGCCTTTATACACCCACCCCCTCCTCCCCTATCAACAGGTCATTCAATTTATGCTACTCCTCCCTAGGAGACATAACCTTAGGAGGGCCTGCTCTGTTCGGCTTATTTCTAGAAAGGGCACTTCTAGCTGACAGCAATCATCTGCAAATACTCTCAGCAGTGGGAGGAATGAGTGCTTCAGTCCCGAGGAAGGGATGTGACTGGTGCACTGCAGTATCCAGGCAGATCCACTTGCTAGGTGTGATAAATCTATCTGGGAAAAGCTACTCCAAGACTCTGGTTAGTCTCTTCCTGGGAAAACTTTCAAAAGGAACTATAGTAGGACTATATCCATCATCTCCTTCTACTATTGCCATTCCAGATTCCTCTCACCCTGGGCTAGTACATTTTTTGGTGTAGGTAGCTTACCTTGTTGCATTACTAGAATTTTGTCAAATTTGAGCCCTTGATCATCATATCCTTCTCAAACCAAGGTTGATGTACTTGTCTGTTTATGACCAAAATTGAACAAGAGAATACCAAGAAATGACTCATTGCATTAACTAGGTATCAAACATATTGCTCCCTGCCTCACTATGTAACAACAGTCCTACCAACACAGCCTCATATAGGCTGGTCACTCCCACCAGGATAGTGACTCCTCTTATCTGCTGCTTCTTGACACAGAAGCCTAAAGTAGCTGAGTTGATGCCATGGCTTAAAGATTAATGGACTCTTGCTATGTCACTTAATAGAAGGTTTTTCCCTTTCTGGGAACTGGGACCTCTAAACTGGCAGAGCCCAGAGTTACAGGAAGGAAAGTATTCCCCCAGTGGGTCATTGGATGTGATGATAGTGAGGTCACTTCTTGGTTCTTGGACCTGTGTATTCTATAAGGAGAAAAAGCAGCATATAATAATGGTCATTGATTTAGAATTTAACTGCATCCTGGAGGGTAGCACCCACCCCTTACTGGATACTTTCTCTATAAAACTCAATTGCCCTCTCTAAAAGGCCATTTCATCTCTCTATTAAGTTGGCAATTTTAGTTGATATAGTACGTGATATGACCAGATAATCCATGGCAATGTGCCCACTCCGGAATCCTGATATCCAGGTCAATTTGGATCCTGTGTATGACATCTCTCAAAGTATCTCAGAAGTCCATTTTCCCTAGTGTATGATTATTCAAGTAAATGGATGTAGGTTTTTTGTAGAAAGAACTGAGGGAATAATTACCATATACATTTGCTATGGTGTTTCAGGGTTCTTTCTGGTGATTCAGTTGAAGTCTTCAGTTAACAAGCTCAAAGTCTGAAAACTGCCTCAGGTACAGAAATTGGACAAGGATGGTGGCTTTTTATTAGGCAGCTATATGCAGACTCTTATTCACCCATTTTTAATTTATTTACCTTGTGTAGATTGTGCAATAGTTTGTTGGCTGTCCACTTATTTTCCCCTAGAGATTCTGTGTTCTGTTAACCATCTCCATAGCTCTCTGTGATTCTGGAGTCTTAGATATATTTGAACAAGCCATTCATTAAGATAAGTGCGCCTGGCTGGGCACAGCGGATCATGCCTATAATTCCAGTGCTTTGGGAGGCCCAGGTTGGGTGGATCATTTGAGGTCAGGGGTTCGAGACAAGCCTGGCCAACATGGTGAAACCCATATCTACCAAATACACAAAAATTAGCCAGGCATGGTGGCAGGCACTTGTAGTACCAGCTCGTCGGGAGGTTGAGGTGGAGAACTGCTTGAACCCGGGAGGTGGAGGTTGCAGTGGGTCAAGATCGCACCACTGCATTCCAAGCAGAGTGAGACTCTGTCTCAAAAATAAAAACAAAAAACAAAAAATAAGTGTGCTTACTGTTCTTGTGACAACTGAGAACTACCTCCTAGCCTCTATTATTTTGAAAATCTGTCATCCCCACTGTTATGAGAGAGGCCAATTCTATAATAGCATCTACTGCTATCAACATTTGCCTATAAAGAACAGTCCAGTCACCACTGAGCTTCTTAATGATGCTTGTGTCTCAGTCATCAGCACATTCTTACTGCTTTAGTCAATGAGGTGTTCTCCAAGCCTTTACAAAGAAAAAGTGAGCTGATGATATTTCTGGAACTCATATGACATATTCACTTTAGCGTCCCCACTTCTCTGAGTCATTTGGTCCTTTTTTCACTGTCTGCACAGCTGTTTGGGCATTTATACTTTATTTAGTGGAGACCATTGCTTTCCCCAAGTTTCCAAGAGCCATCCTAGCAGTGTATGACACTATTTCCTGCTGTCTTTGTCTAAGTGTTAAATCTTGTATCATGGTGTAATGTTCCCATATCAATAATCTGTGTCACTATCCTCACTTGATCCTATTTTCCATCCTCAATGTTATTCAGTCTCTTATTCTCCATCCCATCTCATCCAGCAGCCTCAGGATCTAGCTCCATACATAATTCCCTAACTCCAGGCTGGGGTCCACAGCTAATTTAAAGCATAATATTTTTCCTCTCTTAGAAGCCCAACAATTTCAGAGCCAAGTAATGTTATCTATTGGCCCTATATGGATCTGGTGGCCAGAATGGAGGTGGGGTTATTTCCTAAGAAGGGTATGAGTTACCTCCAAGGGAAGAAGTTTCTGTGTCATCTTCAAGCAAGATGGAAATGACTGCCTCTAATTGGAAGGAACAGGCAAGTTCCGTAGGTCCAGATGGTTTAGGAAAATTTGAGGCTTCAAGGTTATAGAGTCCATAAACCCAGTTGTAACCACCCCCCATAAGATTCCTCTTGTTCCCAACCAGGGTTCAGACTCTGGCACAGCTGAGGATGCAGGCCTCTCGAAATTCTGTTATACTTGTAAATAAGCCCTAAGCCTTATTACCTGCTGGTACGACCTTTGACTGCAGAAGATAAGAATCTCTTCGTATTTTTCCAAAGAGGTCTTATGCTTACATACCATGGTCAAGTGATGATTAATTACACTTAGCCTTTCATTTTTTTTCTTCCACTGCATAATAGGAACCCAGCAGAACCTAATTGATTCCATTGTCCTTATATTTATTACTTTCTTCTGAATTCCTGAGAAGCCTGAAATATTGAACTCACAAGGCATTACCTTTCATCAGTACCTATCCTTATCACAGGTGAAGATTTTAACAACTTCCCACTATAGCAATCAAGAGTGGTTGGCCAGGCGTGGTGGCTCATGCCTGTAATTCCAGCACTTTGGAAGGCCAAGGCAGGCAGATCATCTGAGATAGGGAATTAAAAGACCAGCCTGGGCAACATGGTGAATTAGTCTCTTCTAAAAATATAAAAATTAGCTGGACATGGTGGCACACGCCTGTAATCCCAGCTATTCAGAAGGCTGAGGCACAAGAATCGCTTGAACCTGGGAGTTAGAGGTTGTAGTGAGCCGAGATCATGCCACTTTACTCCAGCCTGGGTGACAGAGCAAGACTCTGTCTCAAAAAAAAAAAAAAAAAAAAAAAAAAAAAAAAAGAGCTATCAGTGGCTACCCTCCAACAGCAACGGGGTCCTCACTACAGCCAGCTAGTTGGCTGGTGAGTGATCCATCTCTAAAGTTCCATTTTAAAGTTATCTTCCTCAGATCACCTAGAATGGGTTCTTTGGAAATCTTATTCTTTGATGAAGACATGCATTTTGGAAGATGTTGGAGAGTGCCCTCAGAATCAACTCATGTGTTAGTGTTTTAAAAAAAGAAGGATTAGGCAGTGGAATGAGTTCAACTGTGATGCATTACTTCCAAATAGGTCAGATGGAGCTGTTGAGTTGAGAAGGCCTTTCAGAGTCACCCTGCAGAGTTTTCCTACAAAGGATATTGATGCTTCACTGCATTAGCACTTCCCATAGTGAGGTGGCTTTTGCCAGCTGAGGACAATTCCATTAGAAGGACTGACTTCAGAGCCAACATCTTCCAATGCTTCCAGGAAGAAAAAGCACCTGCTACACACTTTTATCATAAGAACTTGAAGTTACTATTCATAATTTTCTCTAGCTTTTGAATGTAGTTCAGAGAGCATAAAATCTGTCTCCATATTTATTCAACAGTCAATTTTCATACTCTATGACCCTGATAACATTACATAACCACACTGAACTATTTTCTGTTATTGTTATTTTATTTGTATTTATCTATTCTCTTTAAAATAAATTTAATTTTATAGGCTAAATGTGTTAAATTCAAATATCTAAATATTAAAAAATGACAAAATGTAATTTTAAGAGCATATGATTTTTATTATTAAACTGGGGCCAAAATTCTTCACATGTATATAGTAATGTAAATAATTGAGTATCTTGATATATGAATATTTATTTTAAATATATTTTGATAACATAATATGGTTTCCTATAAAATATATTTCTATGTGTATAGGACTCATACCTTAGTTATATTTATATTCTTAAAAACCAATATAATGGGCATAAATACTCAATAATAATCTAATAAATTAATATAAAGGAAGATTAATCTGTCATGAATATAGTCAATGTCAGTTTTCAGCAAGGAAACTGATATATACCATAATAATAATCTAAGAAAAATTTGTTTTTTCATTTAAATGCAGTAGCTACCCCTTTATAACTAAACTAATTTTCTTGAAACTTTTTTTGGCTGATTAAATGTGCCAAACACTAGTAGATTAAAGTCAGTTTAAGAAAATTAATGTAATGTATGCTGTTTTCCTTAACTCTAGAAATAACTATCTCCCAATTGTCTCCCAAAAAATTTGTGGTATGAAAAAATTTGACAAAGGTTTTGATGTAATGGTAAGAGAAATGTTCCAAGACAATCTGAACATTTCCAGTTTTTCTCTGTATACCTGTAAGAATTATCTTCTTAAGATGGCCGAATAGGAACAGCTCCAGGCTACAGCTCCCAGGGTGAGCGACATAGAAGATGGGTGATTTCTGCATTTCCAATTGAGGTACCAAGATCATCTCAGTGGGGCGTGTCAGACAGTGGGTGCAGGATAGTGGGTGCCGCCCACCGAGCGAGAGCCAAAGCAGGGTAAGGCATCGCCTCACCCGGGAAATGCAAGGGGTAAGGGAATTCCCTTTCCTAGCCAAGGGAAACTATGACACACAGCACCTGGAAAATCAGGTCACTCCCACCCTAATACTGCACTTTTTTGAGGGTCTTAGCAAATAGCACACCAAGAGATTATATACTGTGCCTGGCTCAGAGGGTCCTAAGCCCACAGAGCCTCCCTCATTGCCAGCACAGCAGTCTGAGATCAAACTGCAAGGTGCCAGGGAGGCTGGGGGAGGGAGACCCGCCTTTGAGGCTTGAGTAGGTAAACAAAGTGGCCAGGAAGCTCGAACTGGGTGGAGCCCACTGTAGCTCAAGGAGGCCTGGCTACCTTTGTAGACTCTGCCTCTGGGGACAGGGCATAGCTAAACAAAAGGCAGCAGAAACCTCTGCAGATTTAAATGTCCCTGTCTGAAAGCTTTGAAGAGAGTAGTGGTTCTCCCAGCAAGGAGTTTGAGATCTGAGAATGGACAGACTGCCTCCTCAAGTAGGTCCCTGACCTCCGAGTAGCCTAACTGGGAGGCACCCCCCAGCAGACTGACACCTCACACAGCCAGGTACCCCTCTGAGAGGAAGCTTCCAGAGGAACAATCAGGCAGCAACATTTGCTGTCCAGCAATATTCGCTGTTCTGCAGCCTCCGCTGCTGATACCTAGGCAAACAGGGTCTGGAGTGGATCTCCAGCAAACTCCAACAGACCTGCAGCTGAGGGTCCTGACAGTTAGAAGGAAAACTAACAAACAGAAAGGACATCCACACCAAAACCCCATCTGTACGTCACCATCACCAAAGACCAAAGGTAGATAAAACCACAAAGATGGGGAAAAAACAGAGCAGAAAAGCTGAAAATTCTAACAATCAGAGTGCCTCTCCCCCTCCAAAGGAACGCAGCTGCTCACCAGCAATGGAACAAAGCTGGATGGAGAATGACTTTGACAAGTTGAGAGAAGAAGGCTTCAGACGATCAACCTTCTCTGAGTTAAAGGAAGAAGTTTGAACCCATCACAAAGAAGCCAAAAACCTTGAAAAAAGATTAGACGAATGGCAACTAGAATAACCAATGTAGAGAAATCCTTAAATGACCTGATGGAGCTGAAAACCATGGTATGAGAACTACGTGATTAATGAACAAGTTTCAGTGACTGATTTGATCAACTGGAAGAAAGGGTATCAGTGATTGAAGATCAAATGAATGAAATGAAGCAAGAAGAGAAGTTTAGAGAAAAAAGAGTAAAAAGAAATGAACAAAGCCTCCAAGAAATATGGGACTATGTGAAAAGACCAAATCTACGTCTGATTGGTGTACCTGAAAGTGAGGGGGAGAATGGAACCAAGTTGGAAAACACTCTGCAGGATATTATCCAGGAGAACTTCCCAACCTAGCAAGGCAGGCCAACATTCAAATTCAGGAAATACAGACCACGCCACAAAGATAATCCTCGAGAAGAGCAACTCCAAGACACATAATCGTCAGATTCAAGAAGTTGAAATGAAGGAAAAAATGTTAAGGTCAGCCAGAGAGAAACGTCGAGTTACCCACAAAGGGAAGCCCATCAGACTAACAGTGGATCTCTCGGCAGAAACTCTACAAGCCAGAAGAGAGTGGCAGCCAATATTCAACATTCTTAAAGAAAAGAATTTTCAACCCAGAATTTCATATCCAGCCAAAGTAAGTTTCATAAGTGAAGGAGAAATAAAATCATTTACAGAAAAGCAAATGCTGAGAGATTTTGTCACCACCAGGCCTGCCCTACAAGAGCTCCTGAAGGAAGCACTAAACATGGAAAGCAACGACCAATACCAGACACTGTAAAAACACGCCAAAATGTAAAGACCATCGATGCTAGGAAGAAACTGCATCAACTAATGAGCAAAATAACCAGCTAACATAATAATGACAGGATCAAATTCACACATAAAAATATTAACCGTAAATGTAAATGGGCTAAATGCTCCAATTAAAAGACACAGACTGGCAAATTTTATAAAGAGTTAAAACCCATCAGTGTGCTGTAGTCAGCAGACCCAACTCATATGCAGAGACACACATAGGCTCAAAATAAAGGGATGGAGGAAGATCTACCAAGAAAATGGAAAACAATAAAAGGCAGGGGTTGCAATCCTACTTTCTGATAAAACACACTTTAAACCAACAAGGATCAAAAGAGACAAAGAAGGCCATTACATAATGGTAAAGGGATCAATTCAACAGGAAGAGCTAACTATCCTAAATATATATGCGCCCAATGCAGGAGCACCCAGATTCATATAGCAAGTCCTTAGAGACTTACAAAGAGACTTAGATCCCCACACAATAATAATGAGAGACTTTAACACTCCACTGTTAACATTAGAGAGAACGAGACAGAAAGTTAACAAGGATATCTAGGAATTGAACTCAGCTCTGCACCAAGCGGACCTAATAGACATCTACAGAACTCTCCACCACAAATCAACAGAATATACATACTTCTCAGCACCACATCATACTTATTCCAAAACTGACCACATAGTTGGAAGTAAAGCACTCCTCAGCAAATGTAAAACAACAGAAATTTTAACAAACTGTCTCTCAGACCACAGTGCAATCAAACTAGAACCAAGGATTCAGAAACTCACTCAAAACCACTCAACTACATGGAAACTGAACAACCTGCTCCTGAATAACTATGAGTACATAACGAAATGAAGGCAGAAATAAAGATGCTCTTTGAAACCAATGAGAACAAAGATACAACATACCAGAATCTCTGGGACACATTTAAAGCAGTGTGTAGAGGGAAATTTATAGTACTAAATGCCCACAAAAGAAAGCAGGAAAGGTCTAAGATTGACACCCTAACATCACAATTGAAGGAACTAGAGAAGCAAGAGCAAACACATTCAAAAACTAGCAGAAGGCAAGAAATAACTAAGATCAGAGCAGAACTGAAGGAGATAGAGACACAAAAAAACCCTTCAAAAAATCAATGAATCCAGGAGCTGTTTTTTTGAAAAGATCAACAAAATTGATAGACCACTAGCAAGACTAATAAAGAAGAAAAGAGAAAAGAATCAAATAGATGTAATAAAAAAATGAGAAAGGGGATATCACCACCAACCCCACAGAAATACAAACTGCCATCAGAGAATACTATAAACACCTCTATGCAAATAAACTAGAAAACCTAGAAGAAACAGATAAATTCCTGGACACATAGATACTCCCAAGACTAAACCCGGAAGATGTTGAATCCCTGAAGAGACCAATAACAGGCTCTGAAACTGAGGCAATAATTAATAGCCTACCAACCAAAAAAAGTCCAGGATCAGACGGATTCATAGCCGAATTCTACCAGAGGTACAAGGAGGAGCTGCTATCATTCCTTCTGAAACTATTCAAATCAATAGAAAAAGAGGGAATCCTCCCTAACTCATTTTATGAAGCCAACATCATCCTGATACAAAAGCCTGGCAGAGACACAACAAAAAAAGAGAATTTTAGACCAATATCCCTGATGAACATCGACGCAAAAATCCTAAATAAAATAGTGGCAGACTGAATCCAGCAGCATATTGAAAAGCCTATCTGCCATGATCAAGTGGGCTTCATCCCTGGGATGCAAGACTGGTTCAACATACGCAAATTAATAAACATAATCCAGCATGTAAACAGAACCAAAGACAAAAACCACATGATTAATCTCGATAGATGCAGAAAAGGCCTTTGACAAAATTCAACAGCCCTTCATGCTAAAAAAACTCTCAATAAATTCGGTATTGATGGAATGTATCTCAAAATAATAAGAGCTATTTATGACAAACCCACAGCCAATATCATAGTGAATGGACAGAAACTGGAAACATTCCCTTTGAAAACTGGCACAAAACAAGGATGCCCTCTCTCACCACTCCTATTCAACACAGTGTTGGAAGTGCTGGCCAGTGCAATCAGGAAGGAGAAAGAAATAAAGGGTATTCAATTAGGAAAAGAGGAAGTCAAACTGTCCCTGTTTGCAGATGACATGATTGTATATTTAGAAAACCCCCTTGTCTCAGTCCAAAATCTCCTTAAGCTGATAAGCAACTTCAGCAGAGTCTCAGGATACAAAATCAATGTGCAAAAATCACAAGCATTCCTACACACCAAAAACAGACAGAGAGCCAAATCATGAGTGAACTCCCATTCACAATTGCTTCAAAGAGAATAAAATACCTAGGAATCCAACTTCCAAGGGATGTAAAGGACCTCTTCAAGGAGAACTACAAACCACTGCTCAACAAAATAAAAGAGGACACAAACAAATGGAAGAACATCCCATGCTCATAGATAGGAAGAATCAATAACGTGAAAATGGCCATGCTGCCCAAGGTAATTTATAGATTCAATGCCATCCCCATTAAGCTACCAATGACTTTCTTCACAGAATTGGAAAAAACTACTTTAAAGTTCATATGGAACCAAAAAAGAGCCCACATTGCCAAGACAATCCTAAGTCAAAAGAACAAAGCTGGAGGCATCACGCTACCTGACTTCAAACTATACTACAAGGCTATAATAACCAAAACAGCATGGTACTGGTACCAAAACAGAGATATAGACCAATGGAACAGAACAGAGACCTCAGAAATAATACCACACATCTACAACTACCTGATCTTTGACAAACCTGACAAAAACAAGAAATGGGGAAAGGATTCCCTATTTAATAAATGGTTCCGGGAAAACTGGCTAGCCATATGTAGAAAGTTGAAACTGGATCCCTTCCTTACACCTCATACAAAAAAAAAAAAAAAAAAAAAAAAAAAATTCAAGATGGATTAGAGACTTAAATGTTAGACTTAAAACCATAAAAACCCTAGAAGAAAACCTAGGTAATACCATTCAGGACATAGGCATGGGCAAGGACTTCATATCTAAAACACCAAAAGCAATGGCAACAAAAGCCAGAATTGACAAGTGGTATCTAATTAAAGAGCTTCTGCACAGCAAAAGAAACTACCATCAGAGTGAACAGGCAACCTACAGAATGGGAGAAAATTTTTGCAATCTACTTATGTGACAAAGGGCTAATATCCAGAACCTACAAAGAACTTAAATAAATTTATAAGAAAAAAACGAACAACCCCATCAAAAAGTGGGTGAAGGATATGATCAGACACTTCTCAGAAGAAGGCATTTATGCAGCCAACAGACACATGAAAAAATGCTCATCATCACTCACCATCAGAGAAATGCAAATCAAAACCACTCACATGTTTTCCTTTTCTGACTCATGAACTGTAGGCTACTTGTAAACTGAGTGATTTATATAATGCTCAGCATATTCTAGACATGTAAAATGTGCATGAAAATAATGAACATAAACATTTTAGATTAAGACATATTTGATAATACTCATCATGTCACATATATACTGGCAAATTACTTCATCTCTCTGAAACTCGACTTCCCAGGACATTGAAAGAGATGAAGTTGCTATAAAAATGAAATTAGTTGGCATATGTAAAGTTTCTTCCAAAACATCGTAGCCCCAAATAGGTTTTCAATAAATATTAGGTATATCACTCATTAGTTGTTTATTTGTACACAATGTCCTGAACACCTACATGTTGAGATTAATAGAAGCTCAAAAAAATATTGCAAAGTAAAACTGGGGAAGTAGATGATTCTTTTTTTTTTTTATTTGATAGAATGTTTATTTGTTCATTAATTTACTCACATATTTGTATGATGACTACATCATACTTTTTAAAATTAATTAACTTTTTTATTATACTTTAAGTTATACTTATTATACTTCATTATACTCTAAGTCTTCCACAATGGTTGAACTAGTTTACAGTCCCACCAACAGTGTAAAAGTGTTCCTATTTCTCCACATCCTCTCCAGCACCTGTTGTTTCCTGACTTTTTAATGATCACCATTCTAGCTGGTATGCCTGTCGTGTGGTGTGGGGATGGGGGAGGGATAGCATTAGGAGATATACCTAATGTAAATGACTAGTTAATGGGTGCAGCACCCCAACATGGCACATGTATACATATGTAACAAACCTGCACATTGTGCACATGTACCCTAGAACTTAAACTATAATAAAAAATAAATTTTAAATAGTATGATGTAAATAGTCATCATACAAATATGTGAGTGAATTAATGAACAAATAAACATTCTATCAAATAGAAAACAAAAGAATCATCTACTTCCCCAGTTTTACTTTGCAATATTTTTTTTGAGCTTCTATTAATCTCAACATGTAGGTGTTCAGGACATGGTATACAAATAATCAACTAATGAGTGATATACTTAATATTTATTGAAAACCTACTTGGGGCTACGATGTTTTGGAAGAAACTTTACATATGCCAACTAATTTCATTTTTATAGCAACTTCATCTCTTTTAACATCCTGGGAAGTCGAGTTTCAGAGAGATGAAGTAATTTGCCAGTATATATGTAACACGAAGAGTATTATCAAATATGTCTTAATCTAAAATGTTTATGTTCATTATTTTCATGCACATTTTACATGTCTAGAATATGCTGAGCATTATATAAATCACTCAGTTTACAAGTAGCTTACAGTTCATGAGTCAAAAAAGGAAAATATATGAGTAAGAAGAAAAAAAACAATGCAGTTAAATAAATGATCCTATAGAGATCTAAGCCAAATACAGACAACTATTTCTTTCCAGAAAGAATAGTAAAGGCTTCCTGAAAAGATGATACCTGAAATAAATCCTAAATTGTGAAGAGAGTATGCCAGATAATATATTAAAATAAATTGCAAAATGTTCTTTTAAGAGCATATGATTTTTATTATTCAACAGGGACCAAAATTCTTCACAAATATACAGTATTGTATACATGTGAAGAGTAGGAAGTAGCACATATAAAGTTCTGAGATATCAGAGCCAATATCAGATACCAGCAAAGCTAGAAAAGACTTCTGGGTATTGGGGAATAATAATTTGGTATGATGTTTGAGAGACAAAAATGGGCCAAATCATTAGTAGCACCGTCTATACTAAAGAAAATCCATTCCATTATGCTACTTTTTTAGCCAGGCTTTCACTTTAGAAAGATCATCCTGGCTCTTTCTGGAGAATAGATTTGGAGGTGGCAAAAAGAGTGGTAAGGAGATCAGTAAGAAGGTGGTGGTAACAACTGAGATGAACAATGACGGGGGCTTTGAAATAAGGGTGACAATGGGCATGGAGAGGAGGCTTAAATGAACTACACTGGGTGAGTGATTAGAAACCAGGCTGGGCAAAAGGTGGGAGTTAAAGAAGGTCTCTAAGGTCCTGGATTTGGCAGTTAGGTAGACAGTGCACTAACTGAAACATGAAATGTAAAGAGAGAACTTTACCTGGCTGTGGGTGAGGTGGGATGGGAGTTGTAAAAGGTAAGAAAAATTTGTAAAAGGTAAGAAAGTACAGGTCTCCTGAGACCTGTACTATTGCTCAATACTTTAGGTGTTTGGCTCACGCAGCTCCTCCAGTTGCAATGTACATGACCTAGAGCCAGAATAAGTCTGGGCTATAGATATGGATTTGGGAGTCATCAGTATGCTGTAGAGGGCAATGGACCACTCGAGAAGTATGCAGAATGGAAAAAGGGAAGGACGCAGTGACAGAGGTCTGGGTAGCACTAAGTACAGGAAAAAAAAAAAAAAAAAAAGTTGGATGGGAGAGGTTTGTAAAAGACTAAGGAAAAAGTGATAAAGAGGAAGAGAGGTAGAGTCAAAACAAATCAATAGTAAATAAAATAGCACTTCCACAGCCATGGAGAGGTTGGAGAGCAGAATAAGTGGTGAAAAGACAACAGAACTAGAAAGTGACTTTAAATTTGGCAAGTAATAGATCACTGGTGACCTTTGTCAGAGTTGTGTCAGTGGAGTGATGGGTCTAGCATTTTCCTGTACTTTATAGAGTGAAAGTCAAGTAAAAACATGGAGAGATTAATGAGTATAATCCTTTCAAGAAACTTAGCTCTAACAAAAAATAAATAAATAAAAATAAAAATAAAAATAAAGGAGTTAGGGGGCTAGAGGACACGTGATCCAGAGAGTCTTGTTTTGTTTTTTGTTAAGCAGAGAGTTTGTTTTTCCTTAAGCTGAGTGCATTTAAATTCCTTATAAAACATAAGGAGCTTTAGGAAAATGCCCAATGTTTGAAATAGCTATTTTTGTAGTAAATAATTATTATTTTAGTGGTACAATTTGATGGCAGCAGTGGCCCCATTTGGAGTGGCACCTGGAAAGGTGATGACTGCAGTGGAGGAGATGTAGCTAGGGCTGTGCACTCCATGGAAACTGTAGGAGCTGGGAACAGGCAGGAGCCCTGCCCCATGCCAAGTTGGTAGGGTGGGAGCCCTGTGATCCCAGGTGCAGCTGCAGCCGCCCAGCCGCAGCAGCAGACCCGGACATCCCCGTGCTCTTGACCCGTGACGCCCCCCCGCCCTTGCATACTTGGAAGTGCCGGCTCCCACTGCCTGGCCTCTCCCGGCTCCCAGCACCTGCTCCAATTTTGGAGCAAAGTTGTGGCCCAGCCCGGGCACTGTCATGACCAGGCCTGGTGTGTTTGTGCTAGGGTTGACACTGACACACCAGCCTCCTACTGTCTCACCCACCTCCGGACTTTAGGTGCTGACAAGTACAGTACAGAGGCCCAGATGGGGGAGGGCCACTCGGCACCGGCCTGCAGGCACCCCCTAGCATGAACAGCCAGGGCGCCATGAAGAGGGCAGAAGGCAGATAGGCACCTGGACAGAAAAGGGCAGGACCCCTGTGAAATCCCACTTTCAAACCATGGACTCTGTAGCATGGTGCCCAGGCTGCCAGTTCCCTCTACTAAAGTGAGAACTTATGGTGCTTTTTCCAGGCTTGCCCATGGCTGCCCGTGGACCAATCAGCATGCACTTCATCTCCTCTTAAGCCCATTAAATTCCCAGACTCAGCCAGACTGGGATAGACAACGGAATGACCTGCCTAGGGAAAAGAGCTACACACTGCGGGTCTCCTCTCCACTGAGAGCTGTACACTCATCATGACAACCTGCCTGCAGATAGGAGCTACCCGCTCTGAGTCTCCTCTCTGCTGAGGGCCGCACAGATGCTTCCATGACGTGCCTGCGAAAGCAGCTACCCACTTCAGGTCTCCTGAGACCTGTACTATTGCTCAATAAAGCTCCTCTTTGCCTTGCTCACGCCTGTAGTTGTCCTTGTACCTCATGCTTCCTGGATGCGGGACAAGAACTCGGGACCTTCTGAATGGCAGGACTGAAAGAGTTGTAACACAAACAGGAATGAAACATGCACCCCTGCTCACCACATTGCAGGTGATGAGAAGAAGAGAAGACAGAAACAGAGAACAGCCATGGTCCTTCAGGAAACCCAGACCTGGGAGCTCCCCAAGCCCAAGCCGTGACACTCTCTTTGGAGCTCTGCAGTTTCTTGCGTCTCCAAGATTCAGGGCACCACCACCTTCCCCAGTGTCTGCAGTGAAAGCCACTTGCAGTACGCCTGGTCCAGCTGCGGCCTAGCAGGGAGCAAATGCCCATGTCAGTGCCGGTAGCTGCCCACCCCGCCACACCTGGCATGCCTGGCTGTACACAGTGGCCAGACCCTGTGGTTGCTCACACAGCCTTCACCGGTCCGTGCCTGGCTCACTCTTGACAGGTGTGAGATCCAGGCCAGTAGCGCAAGCTTAGCGCAGCCTAACAGGACGAGTGGGTAAAACAAACCCAATGGACCTGAGCAAAACTTGGGCAAAGGTGCCACCCAAGGGCCTTGTGACACTTTTTATATGAAGTTTTTACAACTGGACACTGGACATTAATAAGATCTCTCTCTCTCTCTCTCTTGAGTCTTGCTCTGTCACCCAGGCTGGAGTGCGGTGGCGCCATCTCAGCTCACTGCAAACTCCACCTCCAGGTTAAGAGATTTTCGTGCCTCAGCCGCCGGTGTAGCTGGGATTACAGGTGCGCCCCGGGCTAATTTTTGTATTTTTAGTAGAGGCGGGGTTTCACCATGCTGACCAGGCTGGTCACAAACATCTAACCTCAAGTGATCTGCCCACCTCAGCCTCCCAAAGTGTGGGATTATAGGCATGAGCCATCGCACCCGACCAAGATTTATTTTATCAGTTGTGTGTCCCTATTTTTCAGAAGGTTTTCATTTCAGATTCTAGGATTCTAGGCTAGAAAACATAAAATTATTTTTGACCCCTCCCTATACTTACATCAAGGCATACACTTTCTTAACTTTAAAAATTCCAAAGTTAGTTATTAAATTATGGAAGCATTTGTTTAGTCCACTCTCCACTACCACTCAAGTTTCTCTAGTGACATAAACAAGCTCACTCACCTCCCAACATGCACTGGCGTAATTAATCCATAAGCTTATGATTAATTAGTTATTAACTGCAACTGAAGTCACAGGGTGCAGTTACAAATTAAAAAATCAGTTAATCGCAAAAATAATCACAGCAGAAGCATGTTTTCCACAGGGGTTTATTCCACCATTTGGTCCAATTTTTCTGTCTTTAATCTTTGAATTAAACCAAATTAATCTGAAAACCCAGATGGAAAGACACACTAAAAACTATATTGGATGTCATCTTTTTTCTCTGGAAAGTTCCAGAAATCTTAAAAACCTTTACAGAAGATATGTAAATGTGGTTCCTTAAGGAAAATAACTGCTCAATATACTTGGAAGCACTAAAGCTAGAAAAGTGTATTATTTTTTCACTTTATGAACAAGAATTTATATTACTAATATAACTATAGTATGAATGCACTATATGAGTGATAGCTCATAATAAAAGATAATGCTAATTAGATGCATATGACTGTCAATGACCACAACCTGAATGAAATGGTTACTGTGAAGCTATACAAAAGAGAAATTAAATCATTGTTAGACATTAATAATTAAGAACAAAGCATCAATATAAATGATTTGTAGTTCTGCACATATCAATTCAAAAGCACTGTTTTCTTTGATAAATCAATGGGAAATTTTGTGCAAATACTGATGACAGGAAATGTTTCATATCTTTCCTACATAGCAATTTTTGAACAATGGGTAATCTTATTTGATCATCCATAATAAAAGACAAAATGAATACTTACAGCCAACTTCCCCAAATTGGACATTTCTAAGAATGAGGCTATGTATAAAACTTAGATTCATTCATTCTAATGTGAAATTTTGTTTTTACTCATTTACTCACACAAATTAGAATCCATTGCATCTTTAATAAGTTTTTAAAAATATATGCAACTACATGTTTGGCATATCTTTGTTAATATTATCCTGATGGTTTTACGTATCATTCTAGAGAAATAGTTTTTGAACCTTGATATGTCCTGGAAAAACTGTCCCAGGATTTTTCTTTTACCTCTTCCTCATTCATTTTCTATCAAACTCCTGAAAAATGAAAATAACAAAGAATATAAATTTTTAAACTATGTATATATGTGTGTGTGTGTGTGTGTGTGTGTGTGTATGTGTGTATCTGATATGGTTTGGTTGTGTCCCCACCAAATCTCATCCTGAATCATAGTTCCCATAATCCCCACATGTGGTGGGAGGGACCCGGTGGGATATAATGGAACCATGGGGACAGTGTCCCCCATGCTATTCTCGTGATAGTAAGTTCTCACAAGATCTCGTGGTTTTATAAGGGCTCCCCACCTCACTCAGCTCTCATTTTTCTCTCTCCTACTGTGCTGTGAAGAAGTGCTTTTAACCATGATTTTAAATTTCTAGAGGCCTCCCTACCCATGCAGAACTGTGAGTCAATTAAACATCTTTTTTCGTAAATTATTGTCTCTGCTATTTCTTCACAGCAGTGTGGAACAGACTAATACAGTATCTATACTCACATACAAACACACACACATACAGTATACATACAGTCATGTGCTGCATAACCGTGTTTTGGTCAACAACAGACTGCATATAAAATGGTGGTTCCACAAAGTATAATAGCACATTTTTATTGTTGTTTTTCTATACACAAATATATATCACTGTGTTACGATAGCCTACAGTATTCAGTATAGTAACATGCTGTAGAGGTTTGTGGTCTAGGGGCAATAGGCTATACCATATCACCCAGGTGTGTATTAGGCTATACTATCTAGGTTTGCATAAGTATGCTCTACTATGTTCATACAATGATGAAATCATTTAAGGGCACATTTCTCAGAACATATCCCTGGTGTGTGTGTGTGTGTGTGTGTGTGCATGTGCACATATAATGTATACACATTTTTGTCTTTTTGTAAAAATTAAATCATATAACACTTTTTTGATATTTATAGAAGTTTTCTTTCTTTCCTTTTTTTTTTTTGAGACAGAGTCTCACTCTGTCACTCAGGCTGGAGAGCAGTGGCACAATCTCAGCTCACTGCAATCTCCACCTCCTGGGTTCAAGCGATTCTCCTGTCTCAACCTCCTGAGCAGCTGCCCAGCTAATTTTTGTATTTTCAGTGGAGACAGGGTTTCACCATGTTGGCCAGGCCTGTCTCAAACTACTAACCTCAGGTGATCAGCCCGCCTTGGCCTCTCAAAGTGCTGGGATTACAGGCGTGAGCCACAATGCCAAGCCAGCAGCTTTATTTCTAATTGTCAAAACTTGGAGGCAACTAAGATGTCCTTCAGTGGGTGAACTGATAAATAAAAGGTAGTACATACAGACGGTGGAATATTATTCAGTACTGAAAAGAAGTAAGCTCTCAAGCCATGAATACACTTGGAGGAATCTTAAATGCATTATCAGTAGGTGAAAGAAGCCAATCCATAAAGGCAACATGATATGATTCCAAATATATGACATTCTGGAAAAGGCAAGCAATGGAGACAGTAAAAAGACCAGTGGCTGCCAAAAGTTTGTAGGGATGGAGGGATAAATAGGCAGAGCACAGAGGATTTTTAGGGCAATGGAACTACTCTGTGTGATACTAAAATGGTGGATATGTGTCATGATACATTGTCCAAACCTATAGAATTTACAACACTAAGAGTGAAGCCTAATGTAAACTATGGACTTGGGTGATAATGATATGTGAATGCAGTTTCATCAACTGTAATCAGCCACTCTGGTACTGGAAGTAGACAGTGGGAGGGGTTGTGCATGCATGGAGGAGGAAGTACATGGGAATTTTAAAATAACACTTAAAAAAAAAAAGAAAAAAAAAAACTTACTTTTCTCACACAAACTACTTCATTGAAATTCCTCCAAGGTAGAGCTCTAATCCTCCCCAACCTTTTAAAAATAGTTGTATAATATTCCTGGTCATGAATGTTTTCTAATTTAGTCAATCATTCCCATTAATTGACTCTAAACTCATACCTTCAAACTGGTGGCTTTATTTCGTTAGGAGAAATTCTTGTAAGGAACCTGGTTTGTAACTAGTTGCATCAAATTTTGCCTGATAGCTTTCCAAAACGAATGTACATTTCACCACAAGCATATGAGTATTCTTCTTCCTGAATTTCAGCCATAATAGGCTTTTTCGCTCTTCTAAATTTTTGTGCACTCTGATTGTGTGAAGTGATAGCTCATTGTTACTTTATATTTGCACTTCCCTGATGACTGTGGAACTTGATTGGGTTTTCATTTGATGATTTTCTAGACTTTTGCTTCCTTGAACTGTCTACTTAGATCCTTTGTCTATTTTTATCTTGGATTAGTTATCTTTTTCTTTAAAAATTAAAAAAAAATTGTATATTATGGATAATCTTTTGGTTATTTTTCTATTAATTCTGTTCAGCAAATCTCATTTCATAGACATATAACTTAATTTTTATATGGTAAGATATGACTGTCTTTTCTTGTATAGCTTTGGATGGCAAAGTATAATAAAGTATGACTAGTTTTCCTCTAGATTACAGATGAAGTCTTTACTCCATCCAGAACCGAATTTTGAATGTTGTGTCACTTCGAGGTCTAGTTTTATTTTCTTTTAATGGAGATATAGTAGCCACACCACCATTAAATACTCATTCTACCACAATGAATTGAGCCCAAAATTTACCATGCATTAAAGTTTCACATGTTGGGATCTACTTCTGGCTTATCTTCTCTGTTACAAGAATTTATTTTTCTTTTCTTGTGCAAAACCATATTAGTGTGACATAGAAGTTTTTAGCTTCTGAACTCTACTAATAAAACTTCACCCTGTCCCAGTCCCTTGCTGCTATTCTATTTTGTGCTTTTTTGGTTATTCTCAGGCATCTACCTTGCAGTTAATGCTCAGATTATTTTCTTTTACAAACAAACAAAAAAGCAGCTGAGAAGTGGCTCATGCCTGTAATCCCAGCACTTTGGCTACAATTTCAACACCAGCCTGAGCAACATAGCGAAATCCTGCCTCTACAAAAACTAAAAATTAGCTGGGCATGGTGCATCCTGTAATCCTTGCTGAGGTTGAGGTAAGAGAATCGCTTAAGCCCAGGAGGTCGAGGCTGTAGTTGTGAGTCATAATTGCATGCCACTCCACTCCATTCTGGACCACAGAGCGAGAACCTGTCTCTAAAATAAATGAATAAATAAATAAACACACACAGGGAGAAACAAAACTATGCTGGGATTGTTCATTGGGAATCAACTAAATTCACATACAAATTTTAATTTTAGGTAAGTGAAAACTCAGATATCCATCTGACATGGTACCATCACCAAATACAGATATTTAATCACATTTCTAACACTAACTTTAAAAGCATGTTTTTTTACTTGGCACTGCTCTTTGGACAATATTTAACAATTTAAATTTTGCTAGAAAATAATCAATTTCTTTAAGAACTGCATGAAGCATCTCTTAATTTTGTGATCTCTCCTTTATCTAAGGTTATGTCTCTTTCCTCATTCTGAATCAGGAATATTTTTACTTCCTTTCTTCCCTCTTTTATTAGAATGACAAGAGGTTTGTCATTTTTATTTTCCTTTTAAAATAATCAGATTTGCACTTTAAAAAATTTCTAGCTGTATTTCCTTGCTGTTATGCTATTTTCAGCTTTTACTTTACTAATGCTGTATTAATTTACTTAATTTAATTACATGTTTGTGATTCATTAGGATGAGAATTTTCAGTGTTCTATTACTTTCTTTTTAATAACTATGGCATTTTGAGCTGATTTTCCATTGAATTTAGCATTTGTTTTGTTCAAAGTTTTTACTATCAATTATCTGTTTAAGTGCCTCGTAAATGGTATATAATTTGCCTATTGATTTTAATTTGGTACAGAGATTATCAAGGTATGTTTAAAATGTCCAAGAAGAAATAATTTAACAATCACCTTTTTATTACTTATTTCTATTATGGTTAGAACTTATGCCATCCAAATATTTACATATTAGAATTTAAGGTTTTATATATACATATATATATATATATTTAGTCAAATACAATAATTTTTGAGAGAATACCCAAGAAGAGGTAATTTTTTTCATTTCTAAGGTGATCAATTTCTCCATTTTCCTCTCATTTCAATAAAGCAAAAATTTTAGATGCCCTTCAGGGCACACTCTTACCCCACCCTCTGCTGCCCACATCCTTGCCCCTGATAAGGAACCTTAGAACACTTTTTATTTCTTCCTTTCTCTCCTGCCAACCTCAACTCTTACATTTTGTTTTTGTTGATTTTAGATTTCCCTTAAACTCATAACTTTCAATTTTAAGAATCTAGTTGAGTTCTTATTCCACACACTGCAGATTGTTTATTCATATCCATTAGATTTAAACACCCCACTCCCCACATTCCTTTTTTTTTTTTTTTTTTTTTTTGAGACGGAGTCTCACTATGTTGTCCAGGCTGGAGTGCAATGGCACAATCTCAGCTCACCGCAACCTCTGCCTCCCAGGTTCAAGTGATTCTCCTGCTTTAGCCTCCCGAGTAGCTGGGACTACAGGTGCGTGCCACCACACCCAGCTATTTTTTTGTATTTTTAGTAGAGACAGGGTTACACTGTGTTAGCCAGGCTGGTCTGGATCTCCTGACCTCGTGATCTCCTGACCTCGTGATCTGCAGGCCTGGGCCTCCCGAAGTGCTGGGATTACAGGCATGAACCACCACACCCAGCCAACCCACATTCTTGCCCCGTTTGAGGTCGCTATTTTTTTCCTTCAATCTTTTCTAGAGTATATACCTTAGAATGTATAATGTAAAGGAATCCTCACTGGATTCCTGTACAACAATATTTTCTCCTTATGGTCAATGATATGGTCACTGGCTGTAGGATTCCTGAGTTGCAGTCTTCTTCTTTAATAACCTATAGATAGTATTCTGCTGCCTTTTATCTTTTGAAATCAAATATAAGAACTCTGATATAAATCCTTTTTAAAAATTTGTCCTTTTTTGCTTCGTGATTTCCTCTTTCTCCTAGGAGTTCATATTTTTTTGTATTAGCTCAGGCGGTTATCTTTTCTCCCCATTCAGTATGGGTTCAGGATTTTCAGTAAGCACAGCTACAAATTCAAACCTTTTCAAGTTAATGTAATTATTTTCTAAAATTTCTGGTATTTGTATATTACTTCCATAGGCTAGATCCTCCAAGTCTTTCTCCCTCTTCCCCCTCCTCATGATTTATATATCTTCATATTTTGTGCTCTGTATTTTGAGATATTTCTAGCACTTCCTGTCCTAGGCCACTAATTTGATCCCCATTTTCAGTTTATTTACTGAACTATTTAGTTAAGAAATTATGATTTTCAGTGTCACCAAATCTAGCAAGCATATGTGTATATATGTGCACATGCACTCAAAGGTATGTACCTGGCAAATAAATCTCTTTAAATATTAGCCTTCTTTTTATTTATTTGTATTTATTAACACTTAAGCTGTTCTGTGTTTCACTGGGTATATATTCCATTTAATTTTCACTAACCTTTGCTTCTGACACAGGACACTGTTGATAGGTTACTCTTCTTTGTCAGATCTTTGGGGCTCTAATCTGGGTGGTGGTGAGGAGGCAGGCTAGCCTCTTCTGAAGCACTGGAGACAATCTCCCTGCCTTCTTTGTCGCTTCTTTCAGCCTCAGGACAGAGAACACTTTCCCAGCCTGTCTCTTCTATGTGCATGATATGGTTCGGCTCTGTGTCCCTACCCAAATTTCATCTTGTAACTCACATAATTCCCACTTGTTATGGGAGGGACCTGGTGGGAATCATGACTGAATCATGGTGGCGGGTTGTTGGGGTGGGGGGGCCTTTCCCATGCTGTTCTGATGATAGTGAATGGGTCTGGTGAGATCTGGTGGTTTTAAAACTGGGAGTTTCTTTGCACAGGCTCTCTTTTTGCCTGCTGCCATCCATGTAATATATGACATGCTCCTCCTTGCCTTCTACCATGATTGTGAGGCCTCTCAAACCATATGGAACCGTAAGTCCAATAAACCTCCTTCTTTTGTAAATTGCCCTGTCTCAGGTATGTCTTTATCAACAACATGAAAATGAACTAATACAATGCACTTTTGTGTTTCAGCATGAGGAGGAAAACACATTTAGCCAACCTTGCGCTCAGACAAATCTAGTCCCCTAATATTCTGTTGGTGAAGAACTGGAAGGACCCATTCCAGCGGCATATGGTCATAGTAGTGACAATAATGTTGTTTCCTGGGAAGCAGAAGCAACTGTGCTAATTACAGCACCCTGAATTTAATATGAGCAACAACAGCACACATTGAGAAATTCAGCACACACTGGCTGCAAAAGAGGCAGCCATGTCGTCACTGGCTTGTGAAGGGATTGAGGGCTGTGCTTCTCCATGTCATCTAGCTTACAGACTTGTTTTCCAAATTTCATTCTATGACCATAAAGCAATTCTATAAAGTTCACTTTTGCTTATTTATTTGTTTAGTTAGGAGGTGAGTCACTAAGTTAGCTGATTAATTTAAATCAGCTAATTTTGTAATCTGCTGCTTGTATGGAACAGTTTATTAAATGAGTATTAATCAATAAAGAGAGCTATAAATTAACTCCATTCCCCCTCCCACTGGCCCAGAAAGCCTACGTGATAGGCTATTTCTTATCCCACTATTGGATGAAATTTTAGGCACATTCCACAGCTTTCCCAGTCCCCTGAGTCAATCACAAGAACAGTCTCATTTCTGTAATTAAAATGTCCAGTTCAACAATTATGAAAAAGACCTGTGAAGTTTCTGATTTAAAATTTCTCTATTCCTCCCAGCTGTCTTCTAGTTCAGGCTTGATATCCTGTAAGTTTGAGGGGGAAAGAGTGGAAGTCGTGTTACTTATCCTTTCTTCCCTCTTTACCTACCTTGTTCTTTGACCCTTCCATTTTCACTAGCCATAGGGTATAACTCCTTCAGGGCTGTAGAGGTGATGATGGAAGGAGGGGAGGTAAAGGATAGAGGTATCCCATCCTTTGTAGAGGAAACAGTCTACAGATCTTAGGGTGGAACTCTTGAAGGACCCCTCAATTGCTTCCATTTCTAGGTTCCACTCTCAGCTGCTTATATAAACCAAAGTGGAAGGGTCTCCCATGCTGGTATGGATGGTCTTTTAAAATGATTTCACCTTTAGGCTGGGCGTGGTGGCTCAAGCCTATAATCCCAGCACTTTGGGAGGCCGAGACGGGCGGAACACAAGGTCAGGAGACCGAGACCATCCTGGCTAACACGGTGAAACCCCGTCTCTACTAAAAAATAAAAAAAACTAGCAGGGCGAGGTGGTGGGCGCCTGTAGTCCCAGCTACTCGGGAGGCTGAGGCAGGAGAAGAGCGTAAACCCGGGAGGCGGAGCTTGCAGTGAGCTGAGATCCGGCCACAGCACTCCAGCCTGGGCGACGGAGCGAGACTCTTGTCTCAAAAAAAAAAAAAAAAAAAAAAAAAAAAAAAAAAAAAAAAAAAAAAAATTGATTTCACCTTTTAGGCCTTTGCCAAAACTGATATACAAAGAGACTCTGTTAAAAATAATATTTTCAGAACAAATTAGTAGTAATAATGGAACTATAACCCCTCATACATAGATATTTTTGGCTCTTGTAATAAACCCTTGTCCCAAACTAATCTCTACATACTGATAGGCAGAATAAAAACACACATTTGTGTTCTACCTTGATTTGCATAAATAAAAAAAGAATTGGTGGCTAAATATGAGATAATTCCATTTTTTGAAGGCCTGTATACACCTTTTTCTCTGTTTTGATTTATCTCATTTTATGAGCAGCACTGTTAACTTTTTTTTTTTTTTTCCAGACAGAGTCTTGCTCTGCTACCCAAGCTGGACTGTAATGGGGCGATGTCAACTCACTGCAACCTCCATCTTCTGGGTTCAAATGATTCTCCTGCCTCAGCCTCCCGAGTAGCTGGGACTATGGGTGCATGCCACCATGCCCGGCTAATTTTTGTATTTTTGTAGAGATAGGGTTTTACTGTGTTAGTCAGGATGGTATTGATCTCTTGACCTTGTGATCTGCCTGCCTCAGCCTCCCAAAGTGCTGGGATTACAGGTGTGAGCCACGGCGCCCCACCACTGTTTACTATTTTAACCTTTAATTCACTCTTAAAAACTTTCAAAAGATTTAATACCAACAATAACATATATAGAATTTATTTCATCAGTTCAAAAAATAGTTATAGATATACAATTTCCTATATTTTCTATCTACTCAAAGGAAATATAACTGCATTTCTTTCTTTTAACAACACTGACTCTCCCATCCACAATGCAGTCATCAGCATTGTCTGGTCTTAGGCAAGATAGCTTTATTAGCACCTCTTCTAAGAATAGGTCTTTAGCATTGTCCTCAAAAGAGATACAACCAAGAGAGAACTTTAATTTCAGTTCTAGACTTCTAGTCTACAAAGCTTGAAGGAATAGGAGGAATAAAACTTGAAACAAATGATTATCAAAATGAAAAACAAAAGCCAAAACAAAAATATGAACCACCACAACAAAAACTTCACCTGACATAAGAGCATATTATACACATGACTCCAGTTGTAGCCTGATACTACTAAGAGCATAACCAACTTTGTTCCTTCCACTGATTACCAAATGCTCCTCATTCTAATTATTACTTTTAAAACTGATAAACAGGGCCTCCAGGCTGACAAGACAGTTTGTGTCAGCTAGAATAATCAGACAATCCAGCCAAGTATCCAGCACATAGGATTCTGCTCTCAGTTGCCATCTCTGGTCTGGGCTTAGCTCTCAGAAAATTGGGAAAAATTAACAATACTCTCAAATGTAAAACTCTGACCAGTCACCACCGGTATGCCTAACTTAGGAAAATCCACCGACTCTCTCTGTATATACTTTCAATGCTGCTCTAGGATTAGCTTTCCAAATGCAGATGTGACCATTCATCTTTTTTTTTTTTCTTTGTCCAGACTATTATTGCTGAAGTTGATACATATTTTTTTAAAAAATAACTGGATAAAACAAATTCTCATTTAAGTTAAATAAGAATTAGTTTATATGGCCGGGCGCGGTGGCTCAAGTCTGTAATCTCAGCACTTTGGGAGGCCGAGACGGGCGGATCACGAGGTCAAGAGATTGAGACCGTCCTGGCTAACACGGTGAAATCCCGTCTCTACTAAAAAAATACAAAAAAACTAGCCAGGCGAGGTGGCGGGCGCCTGTTGTCCCAGCTACTCGGGAGGCTGAGGCAGGAGAATGGCGTAAACCCGGGAGGTGGAGCTTGCAGTAAGCTGAGATCCGGCCACTGTACTCCAGCCTGGGTGACAGAGCGAGACTCCGTCTCAAAAAAAAAAAAAAAGAAAAGAAAAGAAAAACATAAAGCACGTTCTGACTGAGTGCATAGGGAGAAAGGCAATATAGATTTTCTAGGAAGAAAAAATCAGCAGCAGTAAGTGTTCTTCTCACAAGAGACAAAGTTACAGAGGCCAAAAGGAGCAGAAGGGAGGCAAGAATAGCAAAAGTGAAGGACTTCCAAGCATCAGGGAGTGTTCTGATTGACACTCCTCTCACGCATATTAGATTACAAGAGTTAAAGCACATTCCAGATATACATGGAAAACATCTCAGAGAGTTATGGAAATAATTCAGGAAGGTCAATCCTAGAAAAATATTTCAATTTCTTATTTGACAAGTGAGTGGTTATATGAACAAAATGATATTTTACTCTAAGTATAATTATTTCATTTATAGTCTCAATCAGGTAAAACTTGAAAATCTTGGTAGACCAGCCTTGCAATAATGAATGACTGCTGCCTGTGTAATGTCCCAAGCATATAACTTAATTGCATTTCAACCACAGCTGCATCTCTTTTATTGCATATTTCCATTTGATAAAATGTACAACTCCAATGCATTTGGCCATTTATGCATTGTTTATAGAAAAATATCTCTATTTCCTCATTTTAAACTAACAGGATTGTCAACATATTAGACATGTGTTACAGAAAACCTGTGTATCTGTAACTGGCTTGGATGCAATGGGAGTAGGTCTACATCTCTTTATTTGACAACTGCCTTCCCTTCTCTGCTACGAGCGAGTTTGCTTTTCTTCCCATGGAGTTTCTAAGAATATTTTTTTAAAAAGAAAAAGAAGCCTAAAAGCAACCATTTGCTGTTTCTCTCTCTCTCTCTCTCTATACACACACACACACACACACGTATATACATATACAAATATATATACACATATATATACATATATACATATATGAATATATATATATATGTATATATAGCGACAGGGCAAGACTCCATCTCCAAAGAAAAAAAAGGCTTAACATCTTGACCACAATTAAATGCCAGTTTATTTTCAATAACGTCTATACTCTATATAATTTTTCATCATAACTTTACCATAATTTCATTATCATAATTTGAGTAAAATGCTGCTATTAATATATAGTTTATATATATATACAGTTTACATATATATACAGTTTGTGTGTGTATATATATACAGTTTGTATATACACACACACACACACACACACACACACAAATCTCAATCAAAATAATGGGAATTTCAGCAAGAATACCATACACAAGAGAAAAGTATAACCGGCTTGGGGTGACCTCACGTCGATATCCTGCTTTATGACATTATCATCTGCTGTGTGATTGTCTTTGAATCCAGCATTCAAACCTCCCCCATACCACCACCACCAAAAAGCAAAAAAAAGGGAGCCAGGAACCGGTTTCCTGCTGTTGAGAATGCTAAAACATCCTAAGGTTAAGAACCCACATAATTTATTTGGGTCAGATTTATCGTTTCTGCAGAACTAGGGGCTCTCAATCAAAATGATCAATGGCCACTTATTCATGATTGTCAAAATGTGCTAGGATTTCCTCCATACTAGTTTGTAAATAAATTTCTAGCATGGGAGCAATAATAAGGTCAGCTATTGGCCGGACTTCAGGTAACGATGAGATATTTGAAATTCAGTACCTTCACTTTCAACACTGAGTGGCATCATCAAAAGCAGACATAGAAGGTAAGGCCTTAAGTTTCAAAAAAAAAAAAAATCTCTTTTTTAGAGACATTTTACAGAATTCCTTCAGATTAGAAACCAGAGTCATGATTCCATGATTGTGCTTAAAAAGGCAAGATGAACATGCTTAAGTTGTCAGATGAAATTGTCAAGCTTGTCCATGTGCAGGTTTGTGAAGGAGGTCTTGTAGTCCACCCATTATATTACGTTAGCAAAAAGTCTCACCATAAAAGCTTAACATCGGGCTGGGCATGATGGCTCATGCCTGCAATCCCAGCACTTTGGGAGGACGAGGCGGGTGGATCACAAGGTCAGGAGTTCGAGACCAGCCTGGCCAACATGGTGAAACCCCGTCTCTACTAAAAATACAAAAATTAGCTGGGCGTGGAGGCGTGCACCCGTAATCCCAGCTACTCCGGAGACTCAGGCAGGAGAATCGCTTGAACCCAGGGGCAGAGATTGCAGTGAGCCAAGATCGTGCCATTGCACTCCAGCTTAACATCTTGACCTCAATTAAATGCCAGTTTAATTTTATTTTCAGTAATGTTTATACTCTATATAATTTTTCATCATAATTTCATCATATAATTTCATTACCATAATTGGAGTAAAATACTGCTAAAGTAATACACAACTCTCCAGATTATTTTAAGTTGGGTATTCTTAACTGATATAAGCTATTGTATTTCTTTTGCTCAAGTTCTTTTCCCCTAATTACCTGTCTTTCATTGGACAATTGATGAAAAGTTATTACTAAAGAGAGTGTTAAACCTAATAATATATTACATAATTTAGATGTAGAGCAGTTAAATGGCATGTACTGAGTTCTAGAAACAAAGATAACTTGAATAAATGTGTGCTAAGTTTTATATTCTGATATTGAGCTATCAACTAAGTTCATTTTAAGAAACTGCCTCAAACTCAAATTAATTCACCTTAAATTACATTTATATGTTAAATTAAAGAAGTTGAAATTTCACAGCAAAGTAATAAAATGCTAATAAGGCTAATGGAAGAAATTTTGCCTTCAAGACACTAATTCAATGATTTTCCTTTTGACTGAAAACTGAATCACCTAAAGTATTTCAATCTGTTAAACCTTAGCAACATTTAGACCTGATATTTCTGGATATAACTAAAATAACATGAGACTTTAAATAGTACTCTTTTGTTATCGCATTATTGATAAAATTAAGTGGCTAATTCAGATATCTATATAGTTAGAAATTTAATTAATTAGTTTCATTTACTTAGTTGGTGTTTCTTAGGCATTAAGGAGTTCCATATGAACTTACCTAAATTCCCCTTCCCAATGGGTATGGTAAGGTGACAGGAAACAAAAGCCATTTTGCTTTATTTACATACATCCTTCAACACAGGCATGCTGAGTATATTGAATCTCAGCTTACTTATGAGTTCGATATGACCAAATATAACATGTGACAATTTTAACAACTAATTTCCTTTCAGAATATTTTCTTCCATTTCTTGTTCTTAAAATATTCATAGATATTTCTATAATTAATTAATTATACAAGGAGTTGTGAGCCTATGGCTTATATGATGTTACTTTTTCATATATATATAAATATATATTTGAATTAAGTTGAATGCATGAAGCCAATATTTAGTGTGTCAATCCCTGTGATTAAAAGGCACGAACTGGTTTTTTTCTAATCAGAAGAGCTCTGTGTTCATGTATGAACTCTAGGATTTATTCTGGTGATTGACAGTATACGCAGATTAACTCAGGATTGTTGCAATATTATATTTAACATTCTGTATTTACTTAGTAATTCATTGTATTGTCTTGGCCTGACTGGAATGCTGTGAATGTGGAAGGAGAGTGGAGTGATTTTTTTTAACAATATATGTATTTTTTTTTTTAATTTCTGGATGAGTTTTCTCATTTAAATATATTTGATTTATAATCATATTTTAGAGGAAATTATCATTTAAAAACTTTTAATCAAGTAGTATCTAGTTAATAAGCTGAGAAACTACAGAAATTTTCAGTTTTAGTAAACTATAGAAAAGTTTGTGTATTATACCATTGCTATTTTATCATAACTGTCAAGTAGAAAAACTGATTATGTATTATTAGCAAATATAAAAATCTCAGTTTTTAAGTTAATACTAGGCTTACTTTTGTTCTAATTAGATCCATAAATTTATGCCTTAGTATTAAATTTTTTTTTCATATGTAAGTAGTAGTTTATTTCCATGTTGACAATTTTTTGAAATTCTTAGCAAAATTACTCATTACTAATAAATATGAATCTTTTTAGTAGTATTTATAGATAAGTGAAGGCAACATTATATATTTTGAAAAGTTATAGGTACAATTATATCTGATTGACAGATGAATTGTTGAGGAACAAAGGTTAATAGAACTGCTTAGCAGATTAACTGCAAATATATATAGTAATATTTCATCATAATCAATTCTGTTCCATGGCTATTAGTGTCAAAGTAGATTCCCCTTGGAATAGTGTCACAAAAGAAGATTCCCCTTGGAGTGCATCCCAGGGATATATTACTTAATATACACATTGAAGGGGTTGGGT